>NC_056740.1:137307139-137607139 GCF_019279795.1 Protopterus annectens
TGCCATTGAGATTCTTGACATAGCTATAGAATGCTTTGTGGTTATCTTTAGAATCAGTGGCAATTTTGTTTTCATAACTAGCTTTGGAGGATTTTATGAGGGATCTCAGCTTCTTACTGAGGCTGACCATGGAGTTCCTCCAATCATGGGATTTTACTCTTTTTTGCAACAGTTTCTTTCTTCTGTTGTAGAGTTTGTTTATAGCAGGGGACCACCAGATTGGCTTCCTTTTTTTGGAGGATAGCATCTTGGTTCTGTTAGGGATTGCATGTTCCATGCACTTGTGTAAGTGCTTATAAACTGCAGTTGTATAGGATTCAGCAGTCGTATCTCTATTGTCCGTCAGCATGGGTGTCGTGAAGTTTGCCACTTCTGTCTTAAGAAGCATGAAGTTGGCTTTGGAGAAATTTTCTACAGTGGTTTCCCTAATGGGGGGTGGGGCTGGGATGTGGATGTCTAGGGTGATTTGCTTGTGGTCAGAACTGACCAACGAAGAATTGACCTTTGGTATGGAACACCGGTTGCCCATGTTGGTAATGACCAGGTCTAGGATATTGCTGCCCCTGGTGGGGGTGTGGATAATTTGATCCAAGGCATTGGCATTTATGAATTCTAGAAAATGTTGAGCACAAGTGTTGGTACATGAGTACTTTTCCCACTTAATGGTGGGATAGTTGAAATCGCCCATTATTAGGGTGTTAGGTTGTACCCTAATATTTTCCAGTGTATCAAAAAATGAGGAGTGGGAATCCTGGGGCATGGTGGGGGATCTGTAGCAAGCTACAATTTGCATTGCAGTCTTGCCCAGAGTTAGTTGCACTTGGATAATCTCAGATGCATTATGCTGAGCAACTAGCCTGGCGGTGTGGGTATCCTTAATGAATATGGACACGCCTCCACCTTTAGTGCTTTGGTCCAAGTTAGGTGGCAGAAAGGTGTGGTATGAATTATAGCCTGGTAATGCAGGGGTGCTCTCTGGAGCCTTGAACCAAGTCTCTGTCACTGCACAGATGTTGATGTTCTCCATTTTAAGGAGTGCCTCGAGTGAGTGCATTTTGAGGTTTAGACTTCTAGCATTGAGTAGCATTACCCTCAGATTTTGCTTGCTTGTACCTGTTATGGTGGTGAATTTGTCATTTGAATCTTGCCTAAAGAAGGCACTATAGGGGTGGCAAGAGCCTTAGCCAGTATCCGGAATTCCAAGGGCGACAGGTGCAGGCCATCTCTGGCAAAGCATCGTGGTTTGTCAATCATGTCATCCCAGGCAGACAGATACTGGATCCCCTTAGAATGACACCAGAAGCTTAGCCAATTGTTGAAGTCAATCATTTTGTCCTTGTACTGTGGTATAATTCTGGTTGATGGCAGCATGATGCTCAGGGCTAGGGTCATACCTGCCTGGGCTACAAGATCAGAAAACCCCTCCATGTCTCTTTTCATGTAGTCCAGGGAGGTACATCTCAAGTCATTCACACCAACATGGACAATGACAGAGTCATATTTGTACTTGCTGTGGAGTGACCTGAGTACATGCATTATGTGGCGGATCCTGGCACCTGACATTGACTTTCTCCTTGTTTAGCCTGGTGAGTGGAACGTCAGTGTGCCTGACTATAGAGTCACCTATGACTAGAGTGTTAGGTACATTGTTATGCCTTATGGGCTGTGGTTGAGTGGCACACTGAGTTTGTGGGCTATGTGTCATTTGGGTTGTGTTGGGGGTGGAGGTTGCTTGCCTTTCTGCTTTGGAGGTCCCTGTTGCTTGGGTAGATTTTTTTGAGTGCCTCCATGAATGTAGGTGTGTGTTTTGTGTTTCTATGTGTGTGTTTTGGTGGTGTTGGTTTTGAGGGACTATGTGATGAGTGTGGTGTGGTGCAAGTGTTTACCCTCTCCTCTTGACTGTCTAGTCCAGTCTTGGATGAAGAGAGCTTTGCTTCCAGTTTGGTTATATATGTGCATCTCTCAAAGGTTGTCGTGTTGGGTGGTAGGAGGAGAGGGTTGTCTGTGTAGGTGAGGCAATTGCTGCATTGCCCCAAGATGCCCAGATTCATCAGGTAGACAGGAGAAAACACCGGGAGCTGACCCTTAGACATGCCTGGATATGTGCTTATTTATTAAGTACTAAAAACTGTTTTCTTCTAGACAAGTGAGGAAAGTTGAATGCTGTAGTAATTTGTAGCTTATTTAGTGCTTACAATTAGTTCTGAACAAGTGCTGTAGCTCAAAGAAACAGATTTGAGTGCTGATACTAGAAAACTGGCTAGTTCTAAGAAACAAAATTAAGATAGAAGGCTTCCCTCCAACACAGAAAGGCTTGGGGGTTCAGTAGCTTACAAACAGTCCTGGATACAGCAAATCTGTATCTGGACTAGACAACTTATAAGAAAGGCAGGAAACAAGCTTAGAATTTTTTTTCTTTTTTTTTTTTGTAAAGTGGAAAGGGGAAAGGAGGAGCAGAAGCTAACTGGGTTGGCCTTCTCAAATGTTCTCCCTGGAATAGGTAGAATGAGGTAATGACACTAGACAGGGAGGAGTGTCCCAGATCAAATTTACAGTAGGGGTGGGCAACTGCAAAACCACCAAGTATAAAAACAGGATACCAAGAGGGAGGGAGGGTGGGAAACAAAAATCAGAACAAACAAACCCAACCAGATGCATGACTTTGTATTCCTTACCATTCCTAACTATGTAATACTTTGTAGACACCAGTCACCACAGATGGCTACCATGGTGTTCTAAAAGACATTACACATGTGTATGCCTGGCTACAGGGTAGTCACACACACAAACATGCACACACTTGCCAGTATTGTGCATACACATCTTGCCTATGTAAAGGTAACTAGTGCAGTGGTATGCAGTTGGGGTATGTGCCACAGAACACATACAATTACACTTACTGATTCCTTGTCTGAGCTGGTTGACATCACAGGACTGATTACTTGCAGTGGGGAGGGGGGAAGAGAGAGGTTTAGCAGTTGACAAGGATAAAGGCAAGTGCAAAAGGAGGTATCTCTTTGGAATGCAGCAAAACCCACCACCATGACAGGATGCAGACACAAATACACACACACACAACCACACTCAGCCATTTGTTGACACACACACACAAACACACTCAGCCATTTGCTGACCCACACACAAACACACGCACACAGTTGCCAGTGGTGGGATCAGAACTCCTGCCTATCTAAAGATCACTATTACAGTACTACGCAGTTATGAGATGTGCCACAGAGATTACACATTCCAAGGCAGTCAGACTGCCTTTCTACAATTGAGGACAACAACAGGGAGACTGACAGTCACGAAGTAAATAGCTGTAGACCTGTGTGTTTAAAGTAGGTGTCCATTACAACCTGTATGCACAAACAAGACACATCATCTGCAGGTAGGCCTGAAAGGTATAGTTGTAGCACAACAGGAACCTGAACTGGAGTATGGCCATCTGCGGAATGGACAACTACTATCATTATACAGGGTTACAGTGGGCATGCTCATACACTTAGTAGCACAGGGCTGTTTGGGATAAACTCCGATTCTAACCACTGAAGGCCACAGTGTGCATGCTCAAACATGTACATGTACAGAACACATTGTAATGGACTCCTATTGTAAACACACACAGGTTTACAGCTAGGTACATCTTAACTGTTAGTATATATGCACATCATACTGGTTCACTACCTGATACCTGTATGTGGCCCGTAAATTATATATCTGTGTCTGTGCTGTGTGATACACATGCATACAGGTACATGAAGTACTGACATATATATGTTACATATACACATTCATGCATGTGTGGACGTGACAGACAATAGGTTACTTGGGTCACACAGGTGGATGCTACCTACAGCATGCGTCACACACCTTGCTGCCCTGAAAGGCATATATTGATAGCAAGTTGTGGACAGTGGCATACATGGAACAGTGGCATGTGCAAGCATAATGTGTGAGCCACCTTGTGTAATGGTACTGAGGTGCAGGTGTCAAGATGACCTCTCCCGGCTGTGTTAGTAGTTGTCATTATTAGCAGGACTGCTACCCTAAGTGTATCTCACTTTGGTCATATACACAAGTTCTGCCGCTGTCTGTCACCTTACATGGGGCAATTACTACCAAGCACATTAATGTCATGCGCAGTGATGTCATGGTATGGGTGGCAACTGCTAGACCAAAACAATGAGCCAATGTCCTGCTGTTATTTTGAGTTTGTCCAGTGTCTGTCATGTCATGACCGAATGACGAGCCTTCAACACAGAGCACATGCATTCATGTTACACATGTTGTGGATAATACCTAGGTCACATTTACCCATATAGCCACATTCCAAGGCAAATGTACTACACACAGAAGTAACACCCTGACACCTACATGACAATTGCATTGGATGCTTATGCTAACCAGTGCTAGATGTGTGGCTTTAGTAATCCATTTGCTCAATGTAGAACCTACAGTGGGGAATACTGACATCTGTGCAGTGAGGAACACCTGGCTGAAGGCTCTGTAGTGCACAATTGCACTACCACCATATAACTCAGATCCAGACATGTGGGCCATATCAGTGGTATGGACCATTCCAGGTGGTGGTATACACATATTCATAAAGGATACTCACATGTAAAGACCACTACTCTGACATAACGCATCACAGATGAGTCAGGTACAGGTGACAGTGGCAAATGCTGCATTCTAGGTTGTATCCTCATATACATCCACCACCTTGTTCCCAGACTACCAACACACATCCATATATGGTATGACATAGTATGGTAGACCACCAGATAACCTTCGATTGGTGGACTGTACCTAGGCCTACATCAACTGTGCAAAGTACCCATGTACAGACACAGCTGCATAATGTGTTATGCAATGCAATAATACCACTGTTTGTAACAGGCTCAGTTGTACACATACCAGGGTCCCTCAGATGCTGTCAGCATTAACATGGTTGACTATTGCTGTACACCAGTAAACAACGCCCTCATGGGTGGATATGACCTAACTGTACCTGCCCTGGATATGTACATCCCACACTCATAAAACATAAATTACATTACCATAGCTTTCATTTTCCTTTCTACATACAGGTGGCTACAGTCATTACACACATGCACATGGCAGATAGCATGCTAACAGTACATAAGGTTTGATATCTATGTTGACAGAGGTAATATCCCCTCTCTACTGGTACAACACCCCATATGGCATGTATGTCTTTAGACATGTCCGCCTAATGCAATGCCTACAAACATACCCAAATAACAGGACCATAGGACCTACACAAGGCCTGTATTGACAGACTCAGGGAAATCCAGCTCTGCTCTGTATGTTCCTGAGTAGTCACGGGTGATATGTTCATGACATGTATAGCCATGTGTGGCCACAGCTCCTACATATACCCCATGTCAACAATTGCA
Organism: Protopterus annectens; assembly: GCF_019279795.1. Taxonomy (NCBI): domain Eukaryota; kingdom Metazoa; phylum Chordata; order Ceratodontiformes; family Protopteridae; genus Protopterus; species Protopterus annectens. Next base: position 137,312,563 of record NC_056740.1, read on the forward strand.
AGCCATGCATGCTGTGTGCTGTCTGGACATTAGCCTTAGTACCACAATAGCCAGTACATGCTGGAGTGAGATGTTTACAAGCCACAGACCTCGCACATGCTTGAATGAGTGTACTACCTATCTCTAACAGAGCACATTGCTGGCACTCTTCCAGTACACATGAGGTGTGCATGGCAAATAAGATGTGCTCACTGTTGACCATTACAGTGCCTTGGCTTCACCATGGCACTGTCAAGTAACAGTTTATAGGAGCATGACATGGAATAATGATGTGCGTGTCACACTGATATGTGCTGTTGTAATATATGTACACTTGGCTACTCGGTGAAAGTGATGGTGTCCTACCAGTATATGAATACAACATCCATTATGGTGTAATGCTCGGCTATGTTTCACACATGGTGTGGGGAAGGTGTGGAATGTATCCTCTTGACCTGCTAGTGCACGTACTGATGTAGACAGCATATGTGTACATGTATTGCTGTTTGTGTAGATTCCATGTGTGTGCAGTGTCTGATGTCTGAAGGTGACTGTTGTCTTAGTACATCATGCTGTTGCAATACAGCCTCAACATTGCCAACTGTATATGGTGATATGCTCTAAGTACAGTAAGCCTTATATGAGGTATGGACAGATGTTTGGACATGACTACTAAGTGGTGGGGCTTCTTTGCAGATGAATGATTACTGAGGACAGCTCACAGGTATGTTACAACAGTCCTACAATAACCTGTGTACCTGCTAAAGTCAGGTTTTGTTAAATGAAGTGGAAGACAGACAATGTAGAATGCTGAAAGGTGACACTGAAGGCAAACCTCATGACACCTGTAACAGTAATACCTCCCCTGTGCATATATTGTGCATATATCAGCACAGTTGTCAAAGGAAATAGTCAGTAAGCATTGTACCAGATGCAATAGTGCTGTACTTCTGTAGTACCTATCATGAGATAGGCAGGTGTTTGATTCACAGTACTGGCACGTGTGGGTGTGTGTGTCCATATATGTCACATATGGTTGGGAATACATCCCACATGTTATCACTCTCCTGAACACTGTTGTTGTCACCAGTACAGTGTGAAGTGTAAAAAGAAAGGCATAGGCAGGTGGTTAAACCTCACACATATAAAGTGTCTGTATGTGTGTGACATAGGTGTATATCTTTGTGAATGCCAGTGCATGTGTGTGTGTGTGTGTGTGTGTGTGTGTGTGTGTGTGTGTGTGTGTGTGTGTGTGTGTGTGTGTGTGTGTGTGTGTATGGCTGTCCGTGTGTATGGCTGTCCGGTTCCTGGAGTGAGTCTGTATTTTACCATAGTGAAATGGTAATGCCCCCTCCCCCCATCCACTCAATGCAATCTAGCATCCCTGTTGATATCATCAACCGTAGATGGGAATACTAACTGCCTGTTAACATGTACACCCTGGGGTGTGACCTGTTGTTACATAGCCTACAGACGTACCCCCCTCCCCACATACACTCACTGCACTGTAGTATTCCTGTCGATGTCCTTGATCTTTGGCCATTCCAACTACCTGTACATGTGTAATCTCTGTGGCACATCTTGTAATTGTGTAGTACTATAATGATGATATGCACATAGGCAGGGGTTGTCATCCGAATGCTGGCAACTGTATTTGTGTGTCAGAGTGTGTGTTACTGTGTCTGTGACTCACTGAGTGTGTGGGTGTGTCTGTGTTTGCATGCTGTCATGGCAGTGGGTATTACTGCTTCCCAATAAGAAGCCACTATTTCCACTGGACTTTACCCTTGTCATCCGGCATACCACTCTTTTACCCACTCTGCACTCCAGGTAACTATACCTGTGATGTTACCCACTATGGATGTGATGGCTCTGAACACAGTAGCTTATTACACAGCTATCATGCTCTTGGATCATTAGAACAGTAAACATAATTGAAACATGCGAGAATATAACTGTGATGTGAAAGCTAAAAAGTGCATGCAGGTATTGTCATACTGACCTGTGGGTAGTCAACATGTACATATGGGACTCCCGCAAACACCACCATCCCTCGGCATATGCAACTACACCTGAAAGAAGAAGGAAGAACGTCAAGATCAACATGCTGCTAGTGTTGTTACACATGATACATACTGTCAAACGTACAAAATTCATTCTAAAACTGCAATACATGGTATGTCTGCTGTCTGTCAACATTACTCAACAATATTAATTTACAATTGTCTACCTAGTATGTTCACCCTGTGCATCAGACTATAGGAACATGTCCTTGCACCGATGGTGTGGATGATAGGGATGCGGCACAGGCATCATCATATGCACAGGGTGATAATGTTTGCCAGAGGCCTAGGCTGTGCCATTGGATGAAATCATGTGTGTGTGTTAGGACCTGTGATATCATTGGATGTGTGTGGATGTTATGCGTGTGTGTGTTGAGGTGCCCTACATTTGTTTCCAGTGTGTGTGTGTGTGTGTGTGTGTGTGTGTGTGTGTGTGTGTATGCATGCACACAGGTCTGGCATGTGGCTGGCCTACACAGGGGTAATATTGACAGCTGCAGACTGTACAAGGCAGGTTTCACAGCTTACGGTGTCTGGTCATGGCCATGTGACCTGCGCCTGCCAGAGGTTGCATGGGCACTACTAGGCAGAGGTCCAGATTGGGTACCGTCTGATGACACATGTCCACTGGAATCATGTCCCTGTTAGGACCATCCAGGACCACGTGCACGTGGCCTGCTGTGCCCTGGTGTGGACTGCACAGCACCAGCTGCACTGCTGCTGCTACCGCCACTATGGGAGTGGGCATGTGCAGTAGCATGTTCACATAGACCTTCAACAGGTGATGTAACTGACCTATGTCCACATGCCTGATGCCTCACTCCCACCAGATGTTCGAGCACAGACATTCCATGCTCGAGGATCAACATGCCATGGTCAAGAACTCCCACCATGTCACCCAATCGTCTATCCAAAACATCTGCAAAATGATGGTCAGCATTTGCAAGTGCTTGGATGTTGTCAGTTAATGAATGGACAGCAGCCCTCTGAAGCCTCAGACCTTCTCTGTTGTGCCATTCAGCACATGCCTGTTCCTCCATTACAGCCCAAAACATGCATCAGATGACTCCAGCTGATGTGCTTGGTCTCGCAGAGGCATGTTGGCCACTGGTCCTGCTACGAGCAGAGCTGGGCACATGCCTGTGTGGGACATCACCAGTCTGTTGACTGGGATCATGGTGTGTAGGCACACCTTCTATAGTCACCACACTTCCCTGTTCCATGCTACCACCCACCAACTGTCCTTCGTCTATGGCTGGTAGTGATGGGGTATGTGCAGGCAGGGGAACTGTGTGCGAGGATGAGGGGGAGACAGGAGGAATGGCAACAAATGGCACAGATTCAACCCCCGACAACCCTGCCTGTGCCTCAATCATACTATCATCATCACTGCTAGAGTCTGTGGGGACACTAACATCAGGTGGACCGCAAGAGGGCAATGAACCTACATCAACACCTTTGAGGGGAAGACAAGAACTGTACATTACAAGTTATACCAGACACACACAAAGACAGAGACACACTCAGACAGACACAGACAGACAGACACAGACAGACACACACAGACACACACAGACAGACACACACAGACACAGACACACACAGACAGACAGAGACACACACAGACAGACACACACACACAGATACAGACACACACAGACACACACACAGACACAGACACAGACACACACACAGACATACACTGACACACACTGACACACACAGACACACTACATGCAGGTGATATGGCAGATGGCATTCAGCTTAGACAAATATAGTTTCAGCTTAGGCAATTATAGTGGTAGTTATCATACATCCCTGAGTTGCACTCAGTAGCATGCATGTGTTATAGCAGATGGCATGCACCTTACACAATTATAGTGGTGGTTAGCATATATACCTGCATTGCACCATTTGTGTTAGTAGCCTATGCCCCATACCTGCAAAACAATGCATGCACTTTGCACCATTACACTGCACTGCCATGGTGTGTGCAACATACACCACATGTTAACAGACCATCGCTGACCTTTGTACATCTGCCACTGATGTTTTGTGTTGGCCACCGCCCCTGTGTGTGAGGACATGAGCAGTAGGGAATGTCGACTGCATACTATGTTTGCCTGTGTCCTAGCTTGCATATCTCCCTTAAAGCAGTGCATGTCTGTTCAACATTATTCCGCCTACCCCTGAGCTGAGTGTAGACATTGTGCATGTGGCTATACACACATGTTTGACATGGCTGTTCCTACTTAGCAATGGTGCCACAGACCAGCACAGGTTTACAGTACACCAGCCTGCTGTGTGGTGTATGACCTTGCCAATCACATGTAGTATGACATGTCTTCTGCTGATGTGCTGAATGACATGCATACATGTGTAACACAATGGTGTCCTTTCCAATCTACAATACGGTAATGGTGTCCCAATGCAGAGACGTGTTATACTAACATGGGCCATCAGCTGATGCAATGTTGTCTTGTCCACCCTACAAATATACAGGGACATACTGCACATTGAGCTGATGTGCATAGCCATTGCAGGGCATCATGTGGCTTCACAATTGCTATACAGTGTGAGCTACTGACACAGTTCATAGCCATTACTATGTTCACATACAGTACATATCTAATGTGGAATGTGACCCATGTCACTGAGGTGTATACACAATAAACCCTAATGTGGAATGTGTGGCACAGGTCACAGAAGGGTATACAGATGATACCCCTGCACATCTGCAACCATATTACTGATACCTGGCAACTATGTCTACACATGGCTAACTTACAAGTACTCTATGTCCCACATGCCATCTGTGTACCTCACACACATGAGGAGCAGGCATAACAGTGATGTCTGACACTGGCAAGGTAAATGTACTGTATCTGTGGCTTGATGTGGATGTATGTGTATGTTGTGCAACACATGTATGCATTTGGATATTGTATAGGTGAATGCTTCCATGTTGTGACACACTCCAGATGTTCAAGAAATGTTATGTGGTGGTTTCATGTTATGCCTACACAAGCTGTGCACAGGCCTGTATGATGTTTAGTGTTTCACATCTGCAATATCACCATTACACAAAGGCCATAGTTGTATTGTGTCAAGCACAGACTGTCAGTGAAACAGACAGTACAACAGGATGTACACACATGTACATCACTTCTACTGTGTGTGTTGCTTCATGTCTCTGGCCATCCTCCATGGCCATGTGTACACATACTCAGTCCAGTGGTTGTGATGGCCATCTTATTTCACATGTCAGTGTTATCCCATATGACATACACCCATAGATGTCATATGCTCCACTGAGGACAGGGTTATGCAGACAAAGCGTGGTATGTATAGGATGTGAGACATGTTTTGCAGGATAGTTGAGCAGTGTTGCAGTCAGCCCACTACATGTCATGGACATGTCTGATAGCACATGACATTGTGTGACATTCATAGCAAGAGTATACTCCACAAGGGTGTATCCTGTGGGCCGGGCATACTCCAGCTCAAACACATTTAGAGTGTGTGCACACATATGCTTTCTGTACAGTACTGTTCGTATTTCCAACATGTGTAATTCTGATATGTAGTACCTGTCCCTACAGAGGAACACACCTCCACCATTGTATTCACTGTTGTCCAAACATCTGGCAATGACAGTTTGGAAGGTTTAGTGTAGGTGTTTCATATAGTCTTCAATTGTTTCACATAGGTAAACAGTGTGATGCATTGCAGGTCTGACCAGTGTGCATTAACAGGACCACCATACATTATGTGTACATGTATTATTGCAGATAGCATGCAATTAATATGTTCTGTGCATTATCAAGCCTGGTAAATAATAACAATCTTACCTGACACAGGCTGCTATTGCTGCAAAATGCCAGAGGTACCTAAACAGGAGTGTCACAGCAGTAAGATCATTATCCACACCTGTGTGATAGCTACAGGGCGCAATGTCCATGTTAGCACATAAGCCAGTACAATACACTATACTATGGAGTACGCACATCTGTGCATACATAGAGTAGCAGACTATAGTATGTGGTATGTGTGCATATATGCCTTGCATATGATGTTACATTAAATATTGTACAGTAACACATGTAACTATGTGATATATAGTTGTGTTTTATGTGCAGTAGTGACTTACCAGGCAAATAAAAATAAATAGACAAATGGCTCAGGCTCACAGCAACAGCAAATTAGATTTATTCAAGGTGAAGTGCTTTTCGTCTCATACACTATCACTGAGACTTCTTCAGACCAGTAAAAACATAACACAAATGATGTAACTCATTTTTAAAAGTTCTTCATATTACAGAGAACCAATCAGCGATCTTCTTCTAATACTGCAGCAAGCTCACTAAACTACGGAACAGCAACATACTAAAAGAAGCAACCAATCAATAAAAACCTTTTGCTTGATGTTTAGTTTCACTGACAGTTCAAAATGTTTCAATTTCCTATTTAAATACATTGTACGAAGTTGCTTATTAGTAACAAAGTACATGGAAATACATATAATAAAAAAATACGTATAATAAAAATGTAAAAATGTAAAACTTGTATAATAGAAAATCAAAGATCGATTGTAACCTGTCCACTTACAAAAAATATGTAAAGAAATATATAAATAAAAAGAAAAACTAATAACTTATCACAGTTGGAAACACTCATGAAAATAGAGGAACAGTGTGAGCTATCTCAACAAGCTCTTCAATTTTAAAATACATGCCAGGGACGTAATTTCATTTAATCCAGGGGCACTATAGGAGTTCAACCTAAGTTGCCAAACTAGTTCCCTTTTCTCTAAAAATAAATGGAAGGGGCCACCCTTGTAATCTGTAGTTACCTGATCGATCACTCTAAAAGAAAAACTGTGGTTGGGGTTCTCATTACAGTGTCTAGCCAGGGCATTATTCTCATTCCTTTTTCTAATATTATGAATGTGTTCATATACCCTGTCTCGTAATCATCTGTCTGTCTTTCCTACATAGAAGGCTGGGCATAACTGGTACATTGCCAGATATACCACAGCTCTCGACTCACAGTTAAATCTACCCTGCACCTTATATTCACGTCCCCCAATAATGAAATTTGCCCCAGTGGCAATAAACCTACAGTAGTTGCAAGATTCACATTTAAATGTACCTTTGATCTTATTACTGTTCTTACCTCTTGCCTCAATAAAGTCCTTCAGGTTTATGCTTTTCCTAAAAATGAAATTAGGACTACTACCCAGTTTAACTGAAAGGTCACCATCACTTAGTATGATGTTCCAATTCCTGCAAAGGATTCCTTTCAAAAGACTAGCTTCTAGAGTGTACGTAGTAATGAAACTCCTCACAAATCTGTTGTCATAATTACTGGTTACCCCTGCGGTGACTCCAGCCACTACACTGGGGTTCACTAAAGGGTACGGGTTAAACAAATCATCATGAACTGTGTTCGTTGGTACTGTACACAAACTACCTGAGAGAATAGGCCTATAAAACCCAGTACTCCTCTTGTGCTGCACCTCACGTGTCAAGTCAATGACAAGTTAAGTGGGGTAACCAAGACTGGTGAACATTACTTTTAAAGTTTCACATTCTTCAATAAAGACAATGTCATCGGTGGTCATTCTGGCCGCTCTAACCAATTGGCCCTTCAGTACCGATCTTTTTTGGTGCAATGGGTGACAGCTGGTATAGTGCAACATAGTGTTAGAATATGTAGCCTTACAATGTATATGAGCTACAAAACACTGGTTTGTCCTATCCTTTCTCAGATCAACATCTAAATAACAAATGTGGTCCATATGAACAACATAGGTAAAGCTAAAAAAAGAAGTACTGCTGTTCAAGGATTTGACAAATTCATGTGCCTCAGCCTCAGACCCTTTGAACATTAAAAAGGTGTCATCTTAAAAATCGTGTGTAAAACCCCACTTTGTCCATAAACCTATTGTTACTAAAAATAGTCTGAGACTCCCACTGGGCCGTTACCAAATTCACATAGCTCCTACCACAAGGAGAACCCATGGCTACACCCATGATCTGTCTATAGATAGTGTTGTCAAAAGTAACAAAATTGTTACTTAAAATTATGTCCATCAGTTCCTGAAATAATCTAACTTCCAAGTTTTTGATGCCATGTGATAATAACCTATCAACTACCATTTCAATCCCCACAGTGTGGGGAATTGAAAAGTAAAGGTCAACCACATCAATGGTCATAAACAGAATATCATCTTGTTTTATGTGCAGTAGTGACTTACCAGGCAACTCCAGGCTCGGTGGTTGAGAGACACCCACCTCCACAATACCAGCTAAAGCTTGTGGATGGAGGTCTACAGGTGTCCCCAGGATGGCCAGTAGCTGCTCGTTATGTGTGAGTGGGGGCTGGGTGAGTGGCACCCCCACCTGTTGCACCTTGTTCCCTGGCGATTGCATTAGCATGCTGTTTTGCCCGCCTTATCAGGTCAGTGCAGTGTCGGCGCACCTGCTGATAGGTGCGATTGTGACCACCAAAATCATTTACCCTCCTGCAGAGTTCCTCCCACAGGACATCCCGCTGCTGTGCATCCTGTAGCACATGGCTGAAGAGCGTTGTGTAGTTGTCAAGGAGGTATGAGATGAGGACCTCACCTTCAAAGCAGCTGTACGGCGTCAGTCTGCTTAATGACATACCTGGAAGACATAACAATGGAGACAGGTCACAGTAACTCACAGAGAAGTACAGCAGTACAGCTGAACATACATGTATCACATTTATTAAGATTACAAATACGTCTTTGTAAATCCAAATGACACTAACACCACTGACATGTATAAGTCACACACATTTAACACCTACTGGTGATATGATGTTATCGCCATATATGTGTGTGTCATGTGATGACATTGCTCATACACCATGTGGATGTTGTCTTGGTGTGGGCATATCTGTTTGCTTGTAGTAGTGTCTTTACCTATCAGCACATGCCTGGATGTGTTCACATTAATGCAATTGACCTTAATGCTGTGTATATGCCACATATATAGTCATACATAGCCATTAGGGACATGACCTGTGACCCTGCAGACTTGCAAGCATGTATGTATTTTGCCATATACATCTACATGGCACTGTACAGCTGTGTAGCATCATGCCATGTATTGCCTGTGTTGCACATGTGTAACACATGGAACAATAGCTAGCCTGATGGTATTTGCAGGGTTGGATATCAACTATAGCATGTATGGTCATAGTGATCTAGTAGGCTATATGCCCTGGGCCATTTATGAGCCTAGGCAGACAGGATACCTAGCTGTAGCCAACAGACAGGTAAGTTTCAGTGGCCAGTTCAAGCAGTGCCACAGAACTGATACTCATGGTTACTAATATATTTGGCATGCGGTCATCACACCATGTCACAGAGAGGAGCGATGTGCAACTTTGATGGACAGGGATGCATGCATAGTAAGTGTATGGGACAGGGATCTGTCAGGCATGTTGTGATCCTTGTACTAGAAAGGTGGATGTGTTTATGTGGGATCAGGTTGTGTTAAGTGTAGCATGTCCATCACCTCTGGGTTGGACATGGCTTTATTCAGGGTAAGCTGCATGCTACATAGTGCAGCTAGGGATTGTGAAGGACAGTGTAGGCCATCTACAAATAACCCTTAAAGGAAATATGTGATCTATTATGGGTCACATGGGTTTTGAGTATGGCTGAGCAGTTAACTCTATATTCCTGGATGGCACCCTGTCATGATTAGGGGTGCCACATACGACTACCTGTCTTTTGTGGTGATGTAACTATCAAAGGAAAGTACTGTCCAGCTGCATCCCATACACACAGTTGCCATTATGTTGGCCACTGCCTAGGTGGTAGTTAATGGGTACAAGGTTTGTAACATAGGAGATGATAATGCAATACTTAACTGTCAGATTGTGGCCATACATCACACACCACACTTCTGACACATTAAGGCCCTTCTGTATGTTGAATGCAGCACACAATTAGTCAACTATTGCTCCTAGTTCATAGTCATTTTCAAATATCAATAGGCTGATGCCTTCTGTGTTAGTCTGTGTGGTATAGATAACAAAGAGGGGGAGTACCAGGAATGACCCCTGTATTACTGTGGCTGGCACTGGTTTGATGTGCGTGTATTCGTCAAACACCTTCTGTAGTGTGGGTTCTGCCAGAAGTCCAGTTGCCAACCACTTCTGTGACATAGGAATATACACCTAGTTTACTGAGTGTAGCTGGAACACAGTATGGGTGATGGTGTCCTACGACCTGGCAAGGTCATGATATGCAGTGTGAATCAACCCTACTGTCATCTACATCTGTACCGAGTACATCAATTACATTGACCACAGTTCATGGCCGTACAGACCAGACTCAGCAGGGTAGTTGTGCACTATATCCCATTATCAATGGTGTCTCCCCCTTTGTGGGGTGTGACAACTGTTGCTGTGCACCATTCGGTGTGTACACAGCCTGATATGGAGCTATGATTGAACATGATGTGTATGTGGGTAGCTGAATGTTCTTACATTTGTGTAGGATACACCCTGGGATGATGACAGGTCCCATGAAAGCTGTAGGTATAGCTTTAGTGAGTGCAGCTTGTACCTGCATAGTCGTTAGTACATGGGGCCTGTAGTGTACATGGATATATTACTAAGTGTACCTGTTGGGAGTGGGGGGAGGTGGGAGTGGGTTAAGGTTCTCCGAGACCTTATCTGGATGAACGGGTGCTATTTCTGTAGGTGCAGTACTTCCCATGCCATAGTGCTGTGCAGTACGGCAGGTCTTGTCGTTGCTATTACGATTAATGACACAGATATAGAATGCTCTGTGCTTGGCCTCATAATATGTGGCTGATTAGTTTCAAAGTAGCTTTGTGTGGTTTTATATGGTGTATCTGCATCTTACTGAGGCTGACCAGGGATCACCTACACTCATGTGTGTTCACTCTTGCAACAGTTACTACCTTCTGTGGTACAGTTTAAAGCATGGATACCACTAGTTTGCCTACTTATTTGTGTTGGGTTGAATCCTGGTTCTGTTTCAATGGCACAATCACTGCACCTATGTGACTGCTTAAGGTTCATTTGTGTAGGATTCAGCATTTGCACATGCATTGTCCATCTGCATGGGTGTCATGGCACTCACCACTCTGCTCTTAGGAAACATAACATTGGCATTGGAGAATAACTATGTGTAGCATACTGTTAGCCCTGTTTGTGTGACTACTGTGATCCAGGTCAGTGGGGTCGATGGAATCCAACATGCATTGAGCGCAGGTGTTGGTACATGAGGAGTCTTCCCAGTTCATAATGGAATAGTTGAGAGTAGCCATTATTATGGTTCTGTCACAGACCTAATCTTCCCCATTACAGCACATTATGACAGTTGGAAAGTCCATGGACTGGTGTGTGATCTGTCTCAAGGTGCATTTTGAATTCCACTTTGGCACAAAGGTAGTTGCTCAGCATAATGCATCTGATGTCATGCAAGTGCAATTAGCGTGGGGGTGTACATATCCTTCAGGAATATGGACACACCTGCAGCCCATGTGTTCCAATAAAGGATAATGGGCAAGAAGTGAGGTATGTGTTATAACATGGTCATGCAGGTGTGCTCTCTGGAGCATTGAAACATGTCTCAGCCACTGCACAGATATGTTCTCCATGTTAGGGATTGACATATATGTGTCCGTATAGTGTTTCTGACATGTATCATTGTGTAGAAAGACCCGCAGTTTATTGCTTGGCTGTCCCTGTAACAGCAGTGGACCCTCACTTGAACCGTGCATGATGAAGGCACTATAGGGGAAGCATGTGCCCTAGGCAGTATCCAGATTCCCAGGGATGACAGGGTGCAGGCCCTGTCTGGCAAAGCATCATGGTCTGTCAACCATGCTATCCCAGGACAACAGATACTGGATACCCTGTGACATGCACCACTACACTAGACAATTGTGGAATACAATCCTTTTGTCCCTATACTGCAGTATCATTCTGGCCAATGGCAGAATGCTGCCCAGGCCTTGGGACATACTTGCATGGGCTACAAGACCTGACAGTTCGTACATGTGTTTCCATGCAGTCCAGGCTACTGCATCACAGGTTCTGCACAACAACATGGAATATGCCAGAGCCATGTGTATAGTTCAAAAGGTGGTCTGAGTGTATGAGTATGTGGCTAATCATGGCAGACAGGCAGCTGACAGTATGTATGCCCTCGTATAGGTCAGTGTGTAACATAGTGCTAGAGTTTGCATTCACAAATGAGTACTGTTGGGCATGTTTCCAGTCATGTGTTCAGAGGTGTGGCACAATTATGCAAACTATGTCATACAGTTTGTGTATTTTGGTGTCTGTCTCTTCCTGCTTGGGGGGGGCGTCACTTGTTTGGCCAGGTGTCTGTCTCTTCCTGCTTGGGGGGTCATTTGTTTGGCCAGATACTTAGACGTGTCTGTGAATGTGTGTGATTTCCAGTAGTGTGTGTGGGTGTCCTTACTGTGTTCTGGTAAGGATATGTGTTGGTTGTGTTGATGAGCTGCATGTGTTACCCTACACCTCATGACTGTCCAGTCCAGTCATGGCTGTAGACTGGGCTGCCTTCCAGCTTACCCTTGTAGCTGCATCAGAAACAATGTGTGGGGCGTGGTGTTAGGTGGGTCTGGCAGTGTACATGGCATAGAGATTATTCCCCCAGGATGGCCACATACACAAAGCTGGCATTAGGAAACACCAGTAGCTGACTAGTGGACATGCCTGTATGAGCAGTCAGTACTACAAGTACCAAGTACTGTATTTAGTTTACGTATTGCCTATGAAGATGTGTTAGACAGTGATGCTCCCATGTAAATATTTGTGTTATGGACATGACAACACTGGCTATTACGGAAACATTGTAGCTACCTTTAGCAGAAATCCTCCTCTAAGGAGTACATCACATCCTGTTAGCTGATTACAGATGATGCAAGTGTCTACAGGTCTGTTTACTTCTCTGGGTATATACTCACATATCCACCAGGACCATGTGCTCTGTTGGGCAAAGACACCCACTCTCCAAACAGAGTCATGTATCAATAAGCTCTGATGCCACTATCAACGTGATTAGGATATAATCAGATAGTGTGAGCCATCACCTATTATGCGGCTATTACACATGGGCAGCTGTCTCCTACATCTTACACTCCTACTGCAGATGTTACACTGGAGTTAAAGATGATATGCAACCTGTTTCACTACCAGTGCTGTGCACTACCTTACATACAGTATGTGCAGGCGGCTGTTAGGTTGGCAATGACAGGTTGGGCTACACAAACCTGGTAGTACAACCAGTGTGTCTGTATTCTCAATAGCCACTCTATGTAGTTGTGCACATAGCCATTTGGCCCAGCCCTGTAACAAGGGTCACTACACATTTGCATAACATGTACACATGCACAGCTGTTATTGCTTGCAAATGATAGTAGAGAGGTGGCTATTACATGTGTTGTGTGCATGGATAGTTACCTGGATCTTCCAATTATCTTTGCTATCATGCTGCTAACCTGTCAGATGAATACTTATGCTATGTATCCTGTCATTGAGTATTGTAATTGCCAATAGACTTAACTACTGTTTGCATAACATAACAGAACTGCTATGTAGAATAGAATACAGATCTGCCTAGAATACTATACATTACACAGTTATTGGCACAATATCCCACAATGCACACCATATTTGCATGGTAATCCCACCTTTAACATGTTCATCTTACTTATACACCCATACATATGTCGACTGTTACACTATATCGACATATACTATCTCCTGTTATAGCGCATACTTGTTGCACCAATCCTGACACTGACAGTGGCTGGAAGCAAATTGGTGGGTTCCAAGTCCATATCATCCCTTGTGGTGTATGTGGAGTGTGCCGTGTGACCTACAGCAGTACACACATAGAATACTACAAGCATGACTACAGTACACACATAGAATACTACAAGCATTACTACTGCTCAACAATACATCGCTACAAGACTGCTATTTCCACTATATGCATTGATTACACTGTAATTATTACAGTACAGGTACTACATACACAGACATACTACATGTTATACATACCGTCTTAGTAATCGGAGGTGTTATTAACTAGTGTAATATTCATTTTTGGTTCGTCTTTCAGTGTTTTGTACTGTCCTACAGATAGATACAGATGGTTTAAATGTGTGACAAGGCAAACTTTTATAGTTACAGATCAGTAACATGTGCTATCCCGATGACCAACTGGTGTTCCTAAGTAGCTAATTACACGCACATCAGCTGCGCTGCTACTGCCTTAGCCAATACCATGGCTACAGTGGAGTATAATTGAGTACTCTACTTGGGCGTTGTCCCTTTGCCTTACTTTTGAGGAGGACAGCATGGAAGTTTTGTTTGGAATCTATTGCAACAGCTGTATGAAGACGAACAATAATATATTGTGTGTAATGCGTAGAGGAGTTGGTCTAAATGTGAGTACTGCTGTTACATTTCTGAACATTGCTGCTTGTGCAAGGTTTGTCTGTATCTAATACTTCTGCATATGTTTCGGTCTGGCCAGGTTATTTGACCAGCTCAAGGCTGCATAGCAATGCATATAATGTTATGGGGTTTACAGTGTGCTTACCAGACGTATTTAGTTTGGTGTTACTGTGTATCATACTGCTCTAATAATCAGTAATTGGTAAAATTTCCTGGTGTACGAACCTTTCAACCCTCTGAAATGGGATTAGTTCATACAAACCTTGTTACATCAGCAGCTGTTCAATTGTATAACGGCAACTATTTCACATAGGGCCATGTTAGTGTGTCTGTGTCCAGGTATGTTAAGGTTTCAACAGATGTTATACAGTAGTTGCATAATTGGTTATGGTATGACAGTATGTATTGATGTAATTATTTCAGTTGTGGGGTAGATGTTGGTGGGTGTACATAGCACATGCAGGTGTGTAGGAACCCCTTTTATACAATGTATATATGTGTGTGGGTGTTATTTCTCTATGTGAACACCTATCCCTTAGTGGACTAATACTATTGTAATTGCAGGCTGATTCATTAAGGCACTATTAAGCTTCCTGTATAGCATGTAGGTACTGTTAGTCCTTGAATCCTTTTGGCAATACATCGCAATGTAATAAAGATTTGCAAAATAAAAGCTGTCTGTGTAATTCTGTCATGGATATTTGCAGTCAATGCAGTTGCGTTGGTGACTGTATCTATAGAACATATTTGTAATAGTATATTGGCATATACTCTTCATATGTTATGTTCATATTGTTGGAGGGGGGGCGAAATGTGTGATTGCTATGGTCCATGTTATACTCAGATATGACCACTTCGGATGCTGCCTACAGACATGCATGTATGTGTGTGTATATGTATATATGTGTGTATACATATGTATATATATATATATATATATATATATATATATATAGATATATATATATGTATATATATATATATATATATATATATATATATATATACATACATATATATATATATATATGTATGTGTGTGTGTGTGTGTGTGTGTGTATATATATATATATATATATATATATATATATATATATATGTGTGTGTGTGTGTGTGTGTGTGTGTGTGTGTGTGTGTGTGTGTGTATATATATATATATATATATATATATATATATGTGTGTGTGTGTGTGTGTGTGTGTGTGTGTGTGTGTATATATATATATATATATATATATATATATATATATATATATATATGTGTGTGTGTATATATATATATATATATATATATATGTGTGTGTATATGTATATAGATATATACATTATTGCATAGGTTTATGTGTAGATGTTTTTAACCTATCTATATATCTACATACATATGTAGACCTGTATATATCGACATGTCTCTATCTCTCTCTCTCTCTGCATATATATATATATATATATATATATATATATATATATATATGTATATATATATATATATATATATATATATATATATATATATATATATATATATGAGCATACACCTTTAATTGGGTACATTGTCCTATTTCAACACATTTCTCCCTTTTGTGTTTTAACCTGTCTTCATACACAACTATGATAGGTACATCCCAGGTAGCTTAGTGTTAGGTTACTCTCAGGATGGAGTACATGCTTGCAGGTTCTACTCCTGGAAGGTGCTATTATTTTACCTCTCAGAGTAGGCACTGGTAGGGAAAGTGTAAATAATGCACATTTACGCGGTTGTGAGCAGATTTGCCTGTGTTCTACGCGACATTTAACAAAGGTCAAGTGTGTGAACAGCTTCTCCTTTTATCGTGTTTCAGTGCTGCTTACCATCGAGCAAACATGTGGAGACCTGCTTACAATTGCTTAAGAGTGCTTTAATCCACCTGCATGCAAAAGCCCTTATTCTGGCCCTCAAAATAACCTAACAGCCCTTGCAGGTCTTGAACCCAGGACCATGAACACCACAGTCATTGACCTTACCACTAAGGTATCTGAGATATGTACGAATGTTATGGTGTTTAGAATATGCATTGCACTACAGGCATTCCTCACTACTGAAAACAAATGTGACAGTCAGTTGGTGTACATATGTCTGATACATGTTAATGTTCATATGTTTGTGAAAGTAGGTGTTGCAATGTGACATGACAGGGTGTATTATGAATTAGTAAGATTCTTGCTTTGTGTCCTTTTTATATTGTCCCCATACTCCATGTATGCCCCTCCAGTTCACTTATTTAACATCCCACCCAGGCCCTCCTTGATGCATGATTGCATTACCTGTCATTCGTCCCCCACCCCAATTTCCACATACACAACAACCACCCCTTCTATGGTGAATTAGGTTAATATTAATTGTTATAATACCAGAGCTGCATGTGTTTTGTGTACATTCCAATTCCTTTGGAGTGCTTCTGTGTCACGAAGTGTGTTCATAGATGTTTATATATATGGCCACTGATGTAACTGTATAATATATATATATATGTGTATATATATATATATATATATATATATATATATATATATATATATATATATATATATATATATATATATATATATATATATATATATATATATATATATATATATATATATATATATATATATATATATATATATATATATATATATATATATATATATATATATATATATATATATATATATATCGTATTAGTTTGTAACAGTAATACATCTGTAGAATGGAATGTGTTGGTTCACAAACTACAGTACATTACAATGTACTGTACATATGTACACAAAGTCACTGTCCCATTCATGATCATTACAGTGAAATGCATATGGTATAAGGTGTAGTCTCAAGACCATGAAACATGTGTACACCTCGGATGGCTTAGTGGTGCGTCCCATGATTATAGTGTGCATGGTCCAGGGTTCGACACCTGTGATGCCTTACGAATGTTTTTTACTGCAGAATAAGGCTCATTTAAGCAGTTGTAAGCATGTTTAAAAGTGTTTGTGTGACATTATAGCAGTGGTTAAACCCAGTTAAACAAACTTTGTAATGTATAACCTATGCACGCAAACACGGCCACATCCACTAACTACTCAGGATATATACATTTCAGTGAAGTAGCATCTCACTATGTGCTGACATAACATTACATTCTCTGTTGACTGTAGTCTCCTGCACACATGGGTTTATATGGGTGATTCGAATGTTTATTATACAGACGGTTACTACCTATATATGCAAGCTGTGGTTAAGGTATACTTTTGCACATGATAAACATCCCTGCCTTTATCGGGATTGTAACCTTGAATGCACAGATACTATGCAGATGCTGTAACCATTACACTGTTGACATTAACGTTGCTTCCGCCTATTTCCTATTTAGATGATTTCTATGTGTAAGCTAGGCTAAGCAAAGGGCGGGAGCCCTCAAACTCACTGAGCTTCACGTACTCTTGAAATAACCACATATAACAAATGTACTGTGAGACAATGCATTACATTCCTAACTACAGTATGCATAGCCCCTCACTAACACACTTCAAGGAAAACGTTGTGTGAATGGGTAACAGACTATACACCCCTGGGTTCATGTTTCCCAGAACCATACAGTCAGGGGCTGGGGGAGCCTGTCCAGTTTGATAGCTGCAAGACCTGTTTGGGGAATTGAATGGTGTTGAATTGCCACATTAACATGCCTTCTTTAGATCACTAAATGCCCCTATCTCCCTTCACAACCCCAGTCTTCAACAGATTCCAGCAACTCTGCCTGGAATTACTTCATTGGCTATGCTTGACAGAGGCTCAGTTACTTCATCAATGGTGCTGGAAAGGCCAACACACTGTTGCTATGCTTCTAATTGCCCTTGGGCAGATAGGTAGTAGGCTATCTGTGAACTCTAATGTGCAGGCCATCACAGCCATAATATGTGAATAAACAGACCTTCAGATCACAATATACAGTGAGAACTCATCATGTAGTCAGGAAACAGTTGAGTACAGCAAGAACATACAGAACACTGATACTTAGTCACTCCAAAAGCCTATCTTGGAAGCTAGAGGACTTGTATAAGTTTAAGGCTTTCTATTGCTTACCAGTAAGTTACCGACAGGGGAGATGAAAAACAAGCAGAGATGGGGAACATGCATGCAATGATACCATACCGGCTTATGTGTCAGCCTTACTCTTTGGAATACTGGCCAAGGCTATTGGCGCCCCCATGGTGCCTTATTTAGGAGAGTCTCAAAGGTAAATACCAACTCTGTAAACAGCACAATAGCAGATTTGATGAGGATTATTCTACTCAACACAGGGGTTGTGATCACAACATGCATGCACTCACAGCACTTCTCAGGATGGACAACATCAACATCTGTGCATTAATTGAAATCTGTCTTAAGGCTCCTGAGAGCACACCAGCACTACCAGACTACAACCCATAACACAAATTTCAGACACAGAACATGGACTGACAGACATGGAGGGGCTGTATCCATATTCATCAGGAATACCTACACCTCCAGGTTAGTGGCGCAGCATGATACCTCTGTGATCATCCATGTGCAGCTAACATGAGCCACAACTGCAATGTGGAATGTGGCCTGCTATGGATCACCTTCCATGACCTAGGACCTCCACTCCACCTACCTGGAGACAGTGGAGAACACAGCAGTCCTAACGCACACCATGGCATTGGTTGATGTCAACTACCATACCATTAACTGGGAAACGTACTCCGGTACTCACTTCCAGGACCAGCGCTTCCTGGAATGTATCACCTCATATGCCCTGTATCAGGTGGTAACCTCAATAATGTGGGGTGGAAATTACTAGATGTGGTAAACACCAACTTGGGCAACAGGTGCACCACAGTGGAGGTTAACCGGTCACTGGTTAGATCTGACCATGAACTATTCACTGTTTCCACATCATAGCAACTCCCCCACCCATGGATACCACAGTGTATACCTTTCCTACAGCTAATTTTACACTACTAGTGAAAGGGGTGGGGGGTTTCACAGCCCCCATGCTAAGGGGAAACACTGCTCAAGATACAGACAGATTTATAAATGCAGTCTATAAGCACCTACACGAATGTATGGATCGTGCCATCACTGGTAAACCAAGACTCACTCCTCCTAGGCAAGAACACCGGTCTGGTGGACCTCTGCAATAACAACCAGAACTGAGAAAAACACACTTTATAATAGCAAAGCTTTCAGATAAAATCCTTCCTCAATACTAATACAAACAAATCTAAAAACCAAATGGTTTAAATACAGGTCACTGAAGTCACATGACCAGCAGTCCAAAAATCATGTGACCACAAGTATATAAAACAAATCATTAAAATTAGAAAAATTAGAAAAAACATAACATTATCGCAACCTAGTATGTTGCAATTTAACAAGAACAGGTTTCAAGGTAATCATATTATTTAAACCTGGAAAATGGTCAGAGTTCAACCTAAGAATCCATTCACACTCTTTTAATTCAAGTAAATTACCACTATCACCACCTCTGGCAGGAGGCCGTATTACATCAATAACTCTAAAGGAGAATCTATGTTCAATACCTGAATCAAATATGTGCTTATACAAGGCATTACTGTCAATGGCCCTTCTAATCTCCGATTTGTGTTCAATGATGCGTTCTTTTAGCTTTCTAGTGGTCTTACCCACATAGAATGCAGTACATTTCATGCAATTAGCTAAGTACACCACATTAGATGTAACACAAGTGGTAGAAAAATTAAACTGATAAACTTTACCACTAATAGGATGTTTGAACTTATCACTGCAACCAACCACAATATCAGAACAGCAGGAACAATTCAAACAGCCATACGTGCCGGGCTTAATAGTAAAAGTCCTCTCTACAGGCCTGAAAAAATCTTTGTAACATAACATATTCTTCAAGGACTTCATATTTCTATATGAGAAAAAAGGCCTGTCACCAAGAATGTCTTTAATCTCACTAGAGGCCATTAGTACAACCCAATTCCTCTGTATTATTTGTTTTACAAAACAAGTCAAGGTATTATAACTAGTAAGATACCTAGTGCATACTTTTGAACATTCTAGGTTAACAGAACCAACATCATCCCCAAGAAAAATCGGCTTCAATATTGTCTTCCTATTAACTAAAACTTTATTTTTAAATCTAAAACTAGTTTAGAATCATAACCACTATCCAGAAACTCTTTGGACATCTCATCCAACTGTAAATTAAATGTAGCATCATCAGTATTTAATCTACTAACTCTATTAAACTGTGAAGTAACAATCCCCTTAAAGACATGTAGGGCATGCATGCTGGAATAATTAATGTATCTATCAGAGTTTATCTCCTTTTTGTGAATACTGGTATGGATAGAACCCTCACGTAGTTGTATCTTAACATCCAAGAAATTAATCTCACTATCAGAGGCATTCATCTTAAATTTCAAGAAACTGGTGGTTGCATTTAAATAATGAACAAATTCATTCAACTGTGAAAGGGAACCTTTCCAAACCATAAAACAATCATCAACGAAACATTGATAAAAACATATATTACTTACAAAAGAATTACCCAAATTATAAATATAAGCTTTCTCCCATTGGTATAACACCAAGTTGGCATAAGTGTTAGCCACAGAAGTACCCATGGCTACACCAGTAAGTTGCAAATATAAACATTCATCAAACAGAAAAATATTGTTCCTCAAAACTACATCTAGAAGAGAACAAATATTCTCAACAGATCTATTCACAAGAGAAGATTGGGAGATCAAAAATTGTCTGATAGACTCAATACCAACATCATGCGGTATTACAGTAAAAAGGGATGCTATATCAAGTGTTACAAACAAATACTCACTTTGTCGACAGGAACCACCAATACTATTAAACCAAACACGCAATTTACAAAGGAAATCAGATGTATCTCTTAGCACAGAAGTGCATTTAGGTAAATATAGTTGCAATTGTGTTTGCAAATATATAGATATAGATTCGGTGATCCACCCCCCTCCCGATACAATTGGTCTCATGGGGGGGTTGGTCACCGACTTGTGTATCTTAGGCAGCCCATAGAGACAAGGAATAATTGGTCAAGAAACAGTAAAAAAATGAAATAAATCCAGAGTAATATCACCACTAATTTGCAAATCATAGATCACCATATTGACATAACTAATACATATTTTAACATCTATTGATGTAATACGTTTAAAAGCCTCAACATCATTCAGTAGAACAGAAATGAAAGATATATACTTAGGCCGATCCATAAGGACTACAGCCCCACCTTCATCGGCTTGTTTAATCACTAAATCTTTGCTCACCTGTAGACTTTTGAGCACTTGATACTCATCAAAAGTTAAATTAAAGCGAGAAAATCTCAGAATATTGCAGTCAGAATACAACATTCTTAATTCCCTCTCACACAAATCATGAAATGCTGTAACCACAGGCATACTAGAAGGTGTAAAGGTACTACACCATTTACATGAAACTCCATTAACGACAGAGTTACCAAACAAAACCTTTAAATTTACATTTCTAATGAAAATCTTAAGGTCTGTGAGCGCAGTCACTAAATCACCCTTCGCTGTAGGTATAAAATTAAGCCCTTTATGCAATACTGAACAATGAGCAGAGTTCAAGTTAAAGGTTGAAAGGTTGAGAATGCCTTTAGTCATTTGCGACTTACTTTGCCCTGCCCTAAAGGGCTCTCATTCTTACATTTGCCTGGGATAACTGTTTGTCCCATAAACGGTTTCCTTCTTGGAGAGGAACACTCAGTTATAGCCTCCGGCTGTTCTAGATGAAAGCGTTTGCCAGAGAAATTAAATGTAAGTTGCTGTGCCTTCTTAACCACAGTGGAACACGAGTTAGCCTCTCCGTCTTGCTTGTCGCTAAGTTCTGACTGAGAGCAAGCATTCGTGGAGTCTAGCGTAGATGTCGCTAAAGTAGGCATATTCACTTGTAAGTGATTCAACGAAGCTGCCAAAGCCAGTTCATGTTGTTGTACAATATCAACTGTAGTTTCAGAAAAGCCATCAAGAACATCTAAACTTCTCTTATTACTACGTACTGCAGCATTAGGTTTAAAAGTTTGATAATTTTTCGGCCATGAAAAAATATGACCCCTTTGGAAGTCGTTGATATCACGCGTGAGCTTACGCTTCTTCGTTACTTCCAAACGGTCATCCAATGCTTGTGTTCTATCAAGTAGCTGCTGATATAACTCACCCATAGACGCAAATACAGGCATATCCATTAATTCATTTTCCATATTTAGTATCTCATCTTTAAGTTCCTTCTCGATAGTTGAAAAGAATTCATTCATTAAACTCATGTAATACAAACTTAACTTGATGTTAAGTTGCTGCCACCACTTCGGGAGCTCAGGATAAGCGTTCCCATATGAAGGCATTTTGAGAACTCTCAAGCCACGTGGGACGATGCCTTTATCTAGATATGCAGAAAAGCTAAAACGCTGCCATTGCAAGCATTTATAAGTACCCACTTTTCTTTCAAAAAGATTCAGCTTTTTATGAAAATCTGAAACATTCTCAGATTTCCAATGTTCATCACTTTTCGATGTAGAACAAACCGAAGAGGCAAACTGTAGTAAAGGATTAGTCTCATTCATAAACAGAGACTTGACAGAGTTAACAGTCTTCACCACTTCCATGTTGAATAAATGGATAAAGGACTGCAACACGACCTTTAAACTTGTTCTCAGAAATGCAGCAAACAAATTAGCAAAAGAACAAGCTGCAAGGAAATATGAAAAACAACCAGAACTGAGAAAAACACACTTTATAATAGCAAAGCTTTCGGATAAAATCCTTCCTCAATACTAATACAAACAAATCTAAAAACCAAATGGTTTAAATACAGGTCACTGAAGTCACATGACCAGCAGTCCAAAAATCATGTGACCACAAGTATATAAAACAAATCATTAAAATTAGAAAAATTAGAAAAAACATAACATTATCGCAACCTAGTATGTTGCAATTTAACAAGAACAGGTTTCAAGGTAATCATATTATTTAAATCTGGAAAATGGTCAGAGTTCAACCTAAGAATCCATTCATACTCTTTTAATTCAAACAAATTACCACTATCACCACCTCTGGCAGGAGGCCGTATTACATCAATACCTCTAAAGGAGAATCTATGTTCAATACCTGAATCAACTATGTGCTTATACAAGGCATTACTGTCAATGGCCCTTCTAATCTCCGATTTGTGTTCAATGATGCGTTCTTTTAGCTTTCTAGTGGTCTTACCCACATAGAATGCAGTACATTTCACGCAATTAGCTAAGTACACCACATTAGATGTAACACAAGTGGTAGAAAAATTAAACTGATAAACTTTACCACTAATAGGATGTTTGAACTTATCACTGCAACCAACCACAATATCAGAACAGCAGGAACAATTCAAACAGCCATACGTGCCGGGCTTAGTGGTAAAAGTCCACTCTACAGGCCTGAAAAAATCTTTGCAACATAACATATTCTTCAAGGACTTCATATTTCTATATGAGAAAAAAGGCCTGTCACCAAGAATGTCTTTAATCTCACTAGAGGCCATTCGTACAACCCAATTCCTCTGTATTATTTGTTTTACAAAACAAGTCAAGGTATTATAACTACTAAGATACCTAGTGCATACTTTTGAACATTCTAGGTTAACAGAACCAACATCATCCCCAAGAAAAATTGGCTTCAATATTGTCTTCCTATTAACTAAAACTTTATTTTTTAAATCTAAAACTAGTTTAGAATCATAACCACTATCCAGAAACTCTTTGGACATCTCATCCAACTGTAAATTAAATGTAGCATCATCAGTATTTAATCTACTAACTCTATTAAACTGTGAAGTAACAATCCCCTTAAAGACATGTGGGGCATGCATGCTGGAATAATTAATGTATCTATCAGAGTTTATCTCCTTTTTGTGAATACTGGTATGGATAGAACCCCCACGTAGTTGTATCTTAACATCCAAGAAATTAATCTCACTATCAGAGGCATCCATCTTAAATTTCAAGAAACTGGTGGTTGCATTTAAATAATGAACAAATTCCTTCAACTGTGAAAGGGAACCTTTCCAAACCATAAAACATTCATCAACGAAACGTTGATAAAAACATATATTACTTACAAAAGAATTACCCAAATTATAAATATAAGCTTTCTCCCATTGGTATAACACCAAGTAGGCATAAGTGTTAGCCACAGAAGTACCCATGGCTACACCAGGATTTTTTCAGGCCTGTAGAGAGGACTTTTACCACTAAGCCCGGCACGTATGGCTGTTTGAATTGTTCCTGCTGTTCTGATATTGTGGTTGGTTGCAGTGATAAGTTCAAACATCCTATTAGTGGTAAAGTTTATCAGTTTAATTTTTCTACCAATTGTGTTACATCTATTGTGGTGTACTTAGCTAATTGCGTTAAATGTACTGCATTCTATGTGGGTAAGACCACTAGAAAGCTAAAAGAATGCATCATTGAACACAAATCGGAGATTAGAAGGGCCATTGACAGTAATGCCTTATATAAGCACATAGTTGATTCAGGTATTGAACATAGATTCTCCTTTAGAGTTATTGATGTGTCTGACCTCCTGCCAGAGGTGGTGATAGTGGTAATTTACTTGAATTAAAAGAGTATGAATGGATTCTTAGGCTGAACTCTGACCATTTTCCAGGTTTAAATAATATGATTACCTTGAAACCTGTTCTTGTTAAATTGCAACATACTAGGTTGCGATAATGTTATGTTTTTTCTAATTTTTCTAATTTTAATGATTTGTTTTATATACTTGTGGTCACATGATTTTTGGACTGCTGGTCATGTGACTTCAGTGACCTGTATTTAAACCATTTTGTTTTTAGATTTGTTTGTATTAGTATTGAGGAAGGATTTTATCCGAAAGCTTTGCTATTATAAAGTGTGTTTTTCTCAGTTCTGGTTGTTATTCATATTTCCTTGCAGCTTGTTCTTTTGCTAATTTGTTTGCTGCATTTCTGAGAACAAGTTTAAGGGTCGTGTTGCAGTCCTTTATCCATTTATTCAACATGGAAGTGGTGAAGACTGTTAACTCTGTCAAGTCTCTGTTTATGAATGAGACTAATCCTTTACTACAGTTTGCCTCTTCGGTTTGTTCTACATCGAAAAGTGATGAACATTGGAAATCTGAGAATGTTTCAGATTTTCATAAAGAGCTGAATCTTTTGAAAGAAAAGTGGTACTTATAAACGCTTGCAATGGCAGCGTTTTAGCTTTTCTGCATATCTAGATAAAGGCATCGTCCCACGTGGCTTGAGAGTTCTCAAAATGCCTTCATATGGGAACGCTTATCCTGAGCTCCTGAAGCGGTGGCAGCAACTTAACATCAAGTTAAGTTTGGATTACATGAGTTTAATGAATGAATTCTTTTCAACTATCGAGAAGGAACTTAAAGATGAGATACTAAATATGGAAAATGAATTAATGGATATGCCTGTATTTGCGTCTATGGGTGAGTTATATCAGCAGCTACTTGATAGAACACAAGCATTGGATGACCGTTTGGAAGTAACGAAGAAGCGTAAGCTCATGCATGATATCAACGACTTCCAAAGGGGTCATATTTTCTCATGGCCGAAAAATGATCAAACTTTTAAACCTAATGCTGCAGTACATAGTAATAAGAGAAGTTTAGATGTTCTTGATGGCTTTTCTGAAACTACAGTTGATATTGCACAACAACATGAACTGGCTTTGGCAGCTTCATTGAATCACTTACAAGTGAATACGCCTACTTTAGCGACATCTACGCTAGACTCCACGAATGCTTGCTCTCAGTCAGAACTTAGCGACAAGCAAGACGGAGAGGCTAACTCGCGTTCCACTGTGGTTAAGAAGGCACAGCAACTTACATTTAATTTCTCTGGCAAACGCTTTCATCTAGAACAGCCGGAGGCTGTAACTGAGCGTTCCTCTCCAAGAAGGAAAACGTTTATGGGACAAACAGTTATCCCAGGCAAACGTAAGAATGAGAGCCCTTTAGGGCAGGGCAAAGTAAGTCGCAAATGACTAAAGGCATTCTCAACCTTTCAACCTTTAACTTGAACTCTGCTCATTGTTCAGTATTACATAAAGGGCTTAATTTTATTCCTACAGTGAAGGGTGATTTAGTGACTGTGCTCACAGACCTTAAGATTTTCATTAGAAATGTAAATTTAAAGGTTTTGTTTGGTAATGGAGTTTCATGTAAACGGTGTAGTACCTTTATACCTTCTAGTATGCCTGTGGTTACAGCATTTCATGATTTGTGTGAGAGGGAATTAAGAATGTTGTATTCTGACTGCAATATTCTGAGATTTTCTCGCTTTAATTTAACATTTGATGAGTATCAAGCGCTCAAAAGTCTACAGGCGAGCAAAGATTTAGTGATTAAACAAGCCGATAAAGGTGGGGCTGTAGTCCTTATGGATCGGCCTAAGTATATATCTTTCCTTTCTGTTCTACTGAATGATGTTGAGGCTTTTAAACGTATTACATCAATAGATGTTAAAAGATGTATTAGTTATGTCAATATGGTGATCTATGATTTGCAAATTAGTGGTGATATTACTCTGGATTTATTTCATTTTTTTACTGTTTCTTGTCCAATTATTCCTTGTCTCTATGGGCTGCCTAAGATACACAAGTCAGTGACCAACCCCCCCATGAGACCAATTGTATCGGGAGGGGGGTGGATCACCGAACCTATATCTATATATTTGCAAACACAATCGCAACTATATTTACCTAAATGCACTTCTGTGCTAAGAGATACATCTGATTTCCTTTGTAAATTGCATGTTTGGTTTAATAGTATTGGTGGTTCCTGTCGACAAAGTGAGTATTTGTTTGTAACACTTGATATAGCATCCTGTTTTACTGTAATACCGCATGATTTTGGTATTGAGTCTATCAGACAATTTTTGATCTCCCAATCTTCTCTTGTGAATAGATCTGTTGAGAATATTTGTTCCCTTCTAAATGTAGTTTTGAGGAACAATATTTTTCTGTTTGATGAATGTTTATATTTGCAACTTACTGGTGTAGCCATGGGTACTTCTGTGGCTAACACTTATGCCAACTTGGTGTTATACCAATGGAAGAAAGCTTATATTTATAATTTGGGTGATTCTTTTGTAAGTAATATATGTTTTTATCAACGTTTCGTTGATGATTGTTTTATGGTTTGGAAAGGTTCCCTTTCACAGTTGAATGAATTTGTTCATTATTTAAATGCAACCACCAGTTTCTTGAAATTTAAGATGGATGCCTCTGATAGTGAGATTAATTTCTTGGATGTTAAGATACAACTACGTGAGGGTTCTGTCCATACCAGTATTCACAAAAAGGAGATAAACTCTGATAGATACATTAATTATTCCAGCATGCATGCCCCACATGTCTTTAAGGGGATTGTTACTTCACAGTTTAATAGAGTTAGTAGATTAAATACTGATGATGCTACATTTAATTTACAGTTGGATGAGATGTCCAAATAGTTTCTGGATAGTGGTTATGATTCTAAACTAGTTTTAGATTTAAAAAATAAAGTTTTAGTTAATAGGAAGACAATATTGACGATTTTTCTTGGGGATGATGTTGGTTCTGTTAACCTAGAATGTTCAAAAGTATGCACTAGGTATCTTACTAGTTATAATACCTTGACTTGTTTTGTAAAACAAATAATACAGAGGAATTGGGTTGTACTAATGGCCTCTAGTGAGATTAAAGACATTCTTGGTGATAGGCCTTTTTTCTCATATAGAAATATGAAGTCCTTGAAGAATATGTTATGTTACAAAGATTTTTCAGGCCTGTAGAGAGGACTTTTACCACTAAGCCTGGCATGTATGGCTGTTTGAATTGTTCCTGCTGTTCTGATATTGTGGTTGGTTGCAGTGATAAGTTCAAACATCCTATTAGTGGTAAAGTTTATCAGTTTAATTTTTCTACCACTTGTGTTACATCTAATGTGGTGTACTTAGCTAATTGCGTGAAATGTACTGCATTCTATGTGGGTAAGACCACTAGAAAGCTAAAAGAACGCATCATTGAACACAAATCGGAGATTAGAAGGGCCATTGACAGTAATGCCTTGTATAAGCACATAGTTGATTCAGGTATTGAACATAGATTCTCCTTTAGAGTTATTGATGTAATGCCTCCTGCCAGAGGTGGTGATAGTGGTAATTTACTTGAATTAAAAGAGTATGAATGGATTCTTAGGCTAAACTCTGACCATTTTCCAGGTTTAAATAATATGATTACCTTGAAACCTGTTCTTGTTAAATTGCAACATACTAGGTTGCGATAATGTTATGTTTTTTCTAATTTTAATGATTTGTTTTATATACTTGTGGTCACATGATTTTTGGACTGCTGGTCATGTGACTTCAGTGACCTGTATTTAAACCATTTGGTTTTTAGATTTGTTTGTATTAGTATTGAGGAAGGATTTTATCCAAAGCTTTGCTATTATAAAGTGTGTTTTCTCAGTTCTGGTTGTTATTCATATTTCCTTGCAGCTTGTTCTTTTGCTAATTTGTTTGCTGCATTTTTGAGAACAAGTTTAAGGGTCGTGTTGCAGTCCTTTATCCATTTATTCAACATGGAAGTGGTGAAGACTGTTAACTCTGTCAAGTCTCTGTTTATGAATGAGACTAATCCTTTACTACAGTTTGCCTCTTGGTTTGTTCTACATCGAAAAGTGATGAACATTGGAAATCTGAGAATGTTTCAGATTTTCATAAAAGCTGAATCTTTTTGAAAGAAAAGTGGGTACTTATAAACGCTTGCAATGGCAGCGTTTTAGCTTTTCTGCATATCTAGATAAAGGCATCGTCCCACGTGGCTTGAGAGTTCTCAAAATGCCTTCATATGGGAACGCTTATCCTGAGCTCCTGAAGCGGTGGCAGCAACTTAACATCAAGTTAAGTTTGGATTACATGAGTTTAATGAATGAATTCTTTTCAACTATCGAGAAGGAACTTAAAGATGAGATACTAAATATGGAAAATGAATTAATGGATATGCCTGTATTTGCGTCTATGGGTGAGTTATATCAGCAGCTACTTGATAGAACACAAGCATTGGATGACCGTTTGGAAGTAACGAAGAAGTGTAAGCTCACGCGTGATATCAACGACTTCCAAAGGGGTCATATTTTCTCATGGCCAAAAATTATCAAACTTTTAAACCTAATGCTGCAGTACATAGTAATAAGAGAAGTTTAGATGTTCTTGATGGCTTTTCTGAAACTACAGTTGATATTGTACAACAACATAAACCGGCTTTGGCAGCTTCGTTGAATCACTTACAAGTGAATACGCCTACTTTAGCGACATCTACGCTAGACTCCACGAATGCTTGCTCTCAGTCAGAACTTAGCGACAAGCAAGACGGAGAGGCTAACTCGCGTTCCACTGTGGTTAAGAAGGCACAGCAACTTACATTTAATTTCTCTGGCAAACGCTTTCATCTAGAACAGCCGGAGGCTGTAACTGAGCGTTCCTCTCCAAGAAGAAAAACGTTTATGGGACAAACAGTTATCCCAGGCAAACGTAAGAATGAGAGCCCTTTAGGGCAGGGCAAAGTAAGTCGCAAATGACTAAAGGCATTCTCAACCTTTCAACCTTTAACTTGAACTCTGCTCATTGTTCAGTATTACATAAAGGGCTTAATTTTATTCCTACAGTGAAGGGTGATTTAGTGACTGCGCTCACAGACCTTAAGATTTTCATTAGAAATGTAAATTTAAAGGTTTTGTTTGGTAATGGAGTTTCATGTAAACGGTGTAGTACCTTTATACCTTCTACTATGCCTGTGGTTACAGCATTTCATGATTTGTGTGAGAGGGAATTAAGAATGTTGTATTCTGACTGCAATATTCTGAGATTTTCTCGCTTTAATTTAACATTTGATGAGTATCAAGTGCTCAAAAGTCTACAGGCTAGCAAAGATTTAGCGATTAAACAAGCCGATAAAGGTGGGGCTGTAGTCCTTATGGATCGGCCTAAGTATATATCTTTCGTTTCTGTTCTACTGAATGATGTTGAGGCTTTTAAACGTATTACATCAATAGATGTTAAAAGATGTATTAGTTATGTCAATATGGTGATCTATGATTTGCAAATTAGTGGTGATATTACTCTGGATTTATTTCATTTTTTTTACTGTTTCTTGTCCAATTATTCCTTGTCTCTATGGGCTGCCTAAGATACACATGTCAGTGACCAACCCCCCCATGAGACCAATTGTATCGGGAGGGGGGTGGATCACCGAACCTATATCTATATATTTGCAAACACAATCGCAACTATATTTACCTAAATGCACTTCTGTGCTAAGAGATACATCTGATTTCCTTTGTAAATTGCATGTTTGGTTTAATAGTATTGGTGGTTCCTGTCGACAAAGTGAGTATTTGTTTGTAACACTTGATATAGCATCCCTTTTTACTGTAATACCGCATGATTTTGGTATTGAGTCTATCAGACAATTTTTGATCTCCCAATCTTCTCTTGTGAATAGATCTGTTGAGAATATTTGTTCTCTTCTAGATGTAGTTTTGAGGAACAATATTTTTCTGTTTGATGAATGTTTATATTTGCAACTTACTGGTGTAGCCATGGGTACTTCTGTGGCTAACACTTATGCCAACTTGGTGTTATACCAATGGAAGAAAGCTTATATTTATAATTTGGGTGATTCTTTTGTAAGTAATATATGTTTTTATCAACGTTTCGTTGATGATTGTTTTATGGTTTGGAAAGGTTCCCTTTCACAGTTGAATGAATTTGTTCATTATTTAAATGCAACCACTAGTTTCTTGAAATTTAAGATGGATGCCTCTGATAGTGAGATTAATTTCTTGGATGTTAAGATACAACTACGTGAGGGTTCTATCCATACCAGTATTCACAAAAAGGAGATAAACTCTGATAGATACATTAATTATTCCAGCATGCATGCCCCACATGTCTTTAAGGGATTGTTACTTCACAGTTTAATAGAGTTAGTAGATTAAATACTGATGATGCTACATTTAATTTACAGTTGGATGAGATGTCCAAAGAGTTTCTGGATAGTGGTTATGATTCTAAACTAGTTTTAGATTTAAAAATAAAGTTTTAGTTAATAGGAAGACAATATTGAAGCCGATTTTCCTTGGGGATGATGTTGGTTCTGTTAACCTAGAATGTTCAAAAGTATGCACTAGGTATCTTACTAGTTATAATACCTTGACTTGTTTTGTAAAACAAATAATACAGAGGAATTGGGTTGTACTAATGGCCTCTAGTGAGATTAAAGACATTCTTGGTGATAGGCCTTTTTTCTCATATAGAAATATGAAGTCCTTGAAGAATATGTTATGTTACAAAGATTTTTTCAGGCCTGTAGAGAGGACTTTTACCACTAAGCCTGGCATGTATGGCTGTTTGAATTGTTCCTGCTGTTCTGATATTGTGGTTGGTTGCAGTGATAAGTTCAAACATCCTATTAGTGGTAAAGTTTATCAGTTTAATTTTTCTACCACTTGTGTTACATCTAATGTGGTGTACTTAGCTAATTGCGTGAAATGTACTGCATTCTATGTGGGTAAGACCACTAGAAAGCTAAAAGAACGCATCATTGAAAACAAATCGGAGATTAGAAGGGCCATTGACAGTAATGCCTTGTATAAGCACATAGTTGATTCAGGTATTGAACATAGATTCTCCTTTAGAGTTATTGATGTAATACGGCCTCCTGCCAGAGGTGGTGATAGTGGTAATTTACTTGAATTAAAAGAGTATGAATGGATTCTTAGGTTGAACTCTGACCATTTTCCAGGTTTAAATAATATGATTACCTTGAAACCTGTTCTTGTTAAATTGCAACATACTAGGTTGCGATAATGTTATGTTTTTTCTAATTTTTCTAATTTTAATGATTTGTTTTATATACTTGTGGTCACATGATTTTTGGACTGCTGGTCATGTGACTTCAGTGATGTGTATTTAAACTATTTGTTTTTTAGATTTGTTTGTATTAGTATTGAGGAAGGATTTTATCCGAAAGCTTTGCTATTATAAAGTGTGTTTTTCTCAGTTCTGGTTGGACCTCTGCAATAAACAGGCTATACTACAGAAGTAGGACAGTGTTCCAGACACACAGCAAATCCCACGAAGGGGAGACATCCATGACCACTATTAGTATGATACGTAGGTCCCTCATGACATCATCCAAGGCTAACATCAGCAGGAGAATAAGCAAGGATTCAAAAGATAACCACAAAGCCTTCTTTGGCTATGTCAAGGATCTACGTGGTGACACACAGATTTGCACTGTGCCAGTGAAATATAGCACAAAATATGCTGACCCTACTGATATCGCCAACATCCTTGCAGATACATTCAGTGCATACTTCACCCCCTAAAGAGCCCACAACACTACCCAAAAGGTACAGTATCCCAACCATCAGAGACACACAGGTGGAAGTGGCCCTCTCTAACAGCAGAACACAGCATCAATGGAGGCAGATGTTGACCCAGACTGCATATTGCAAACTGTACATGATAACCTGCCCCCCCCCCTAATTAAGCATTTCTACTTCAGCCTCTCCACAGGCTACATGCCCATACAATGGCGCATGGCAACGGTTATTTCACCCCATCAAGGTGAAATCACAACTGACCATTATAACTACCACCCCATAAGCCTGACTAGCCTGGTCTGCAATGGTATGGTTCACATCCTCATGGCACTCATTAACAATGACATTGGTAACCTTCGAACACATGACCCAACCCAGGTCAGCTTGTTAATGCCTACTGAACCTGTTTGATGTCTTACATACAGTCACCAAGATGTTAGATGATGGGGGAGGTGGTTCACACATACTACCTGGACCTCACCAAGGATTTTGACACCATGCACCACTCAGGTATTATTGGTAAACACACCAGCCTATACATTCACCCATACATCACAGATTGGGTTGCCAATGGGCTTACACACAGAACACACATGGTACGACTAGTGGTCTCCAGGTCCAACTCTTGAACAGTCACGACTGGTGTCCCACAGGAGCCGTACTGTTTGGCATATACATCTCAGATGTACAAGCAAACACAGGTGGACTACGGCAGACCATGTTTGGCAATGACTGCAAACTGGGAGCCATGATTGATAGTCCAGCTGACCCGGACATCCCTCGAGGGGCCTCACAGAGAACATCACAGGGTGCCAATGACACAGCGTCCAGCCAAGTGCCACTAACTGCATGGTCATTCCATTGTGGAATTGGCACCCACATATTAACACATGAGCAGCAGCCACTTTAATACAGACAAGGTAATGGGGTATCTGGGGTCTAAGGTAGATAGTGATCTCCCCTTTGACAATCATATCTCCACAATAGTTAGGACATCCTTCTATGTAGGCCATCTGATTACTAAAGGATTCAATCTAGACATACTGAGGTTATAGTGCCCCTTTACTCATCAATCATCAGTCCCATCATAGGGTATAATAACCCATGTGGGATGTACCTCAGAGGACCCGTCCAACAGCTGAGGGGTCCACAAATGTACCTCACCAAGAGGAATACTGGCCTCCAACATATGGCCTATGCAGCTGGACTGAATAAACTCCTGCTTTACTCAGTGGCATCTTGTTTACCCAGAGATGATCTCCGCTGGCCAACACAGCCATGTTGAACTCAGGCTTGATGGATATGCTCCACCTATGGGAATCCATGTCACAGTGAGGCACACACTGTAGTGAGCTGACCTTGCCACAACAATAACCGGAAGATGCTGGAGGGACAGCTTCCTGTCACAGACACTCCCTATACTTTGGAACAACATCCCTAACTACATTATACAGAGCCCTTCACTAACACTCTGCAAGAAAAACCTTGAAGGGTGGATGGGGAACAGTAGATGTACCCCAGGGATCCCACCATTGGCTCTGCTCCACAGAGGGACGGTTAATGAATCAATGGGGTGGCAAAAGCTGACACATTTTGGATGGCCTTATGAATGGCCTCTGGCAGTTGGCCAGGTATCTACCTATGAATCTATACATACAGTATCTGCATATGCTGATAGCTTAATTTACTGTTCAGGTGTTGACTTGCCTTGTGCCAATGGCTGTTGTGTGTGCAATAGTTGAGGGCTACCTATGTTGGATGCACACAGTAGACTGCCTATACATGACAATTTACAGGTAGTCTTGTATGTGTGCCATCCATTTTTACAGTGTGTGCAGGAGGAGAAAGGTGTCAGTCCTTAGGTGCCTACACTGTCAGTGTGTGTGCTATACGTTCCCTCTTTGCCAAGGCATGGGCATACTGGGCAAGCCTCTGTCTGCCTACTGGGACTGGCTCAGGGTGTTCATGGTCTGAGTACCTCTGTGCCTGTGGGGCCCTTGGCAATGGTGGTGGGCTGTGAGGGCCTTCACCATTCTGTCCCTGCTGCAACTGTTTCCACAGGACCATATTGTGTAGCATGCCACACACTATGAAGATGTGGGCACATGTGCCTGGAGAGTACTGTAAGGCTCCACCAGATATGTCCAAGCAACAGAACCATGATTTCAGCATCCCAAACACATGCTCTATGATGATTCTGGTTTGTGTGTGTGCCTCATGGCGTTCCTGCATTGGTGTGTGTGCATTTCTGATGGGAGTCATCATCCACGGTTCCAGTGCATAGCCAGCATCCCCCACCAGGTGGCCATTTGGGATGTCCCCCCCCCTGACAAATAACCGATACAGCTGTGAGGCATGCCAGATGTGGGAGTCGTGATAGCTTCCAGGGCTGCCAGCATACACATCTATGATAATGCCCTGGGCATTGCACATGACTTGGCAGTTGATGGAAGGGTATCCCTTGCTGTTTATGTAGCGCCTACCCTGCTCACCGTGTGGTAACTTCATGTGTATGTGCGTGCAGTCTATTGCACCCAGTACCTCTGGGTATTCTGCCACATGGTGGAAGAGATGCATATTGCTGGCCAACTCCTCCTGCGTTCGGGGGAAGTATATGTGCTCATTGGCATGTGGTAACATGGCATCCAGGAACTGGTGTAGTACCCTGGATGCTGATGCCTGTGAGATACCCATGATATCCCCAGTTGGTCTTTGAGAGGTACCTGTAGCTAGTATTCTCAGGCTTACACATATTTTTGTATCCACTGGGACGGGTTCCCCTCTGCTTGTTCTGGCTCTGAGGCGTTGCCAGCACAGCTCCACAAGTTGCTGTAGGGTGTCCCTGTCCACCCTGTAGCACTCTACTGTCTCCAGATCATGTAGCCCCTGGTAGGTCACCCTGGGTCTGAACACTCTCCTCCTCCTCTGGTGCCTGTGGTGGTCATGTGCATCATCCTCCACACCACCTTCAGTCTCCAACACATGCTGGTGGATCAAAGCTATGGCAGCCCCTAACATGTACATAATAAAAGTTTCCCATCTGTATACACCACTGGTGCAGAGTGTATGGGAATACACAAATGTGTGTGAGGTGCTTTCACACTTTATAATATTGTGCTATGGATGCTGCTGATGTAAGTGGGTGTGTATGAGCTATTCCAGCTGCTGTGTGTCTTAATTATGGGGTTTGTAATGAGTACTGGAAGTGTGGGGCATTTACTGGGGAGATCTACTTGCCTGCCTTGATTAATCTGTTGCCCTTTAATTCACTTTTAGACTTGGATCCCATCCCATTATGAGGCATGCATCCACCTGCCATCTTTCTTGTTTTGTACTTTCCCTAAACAGTCATGGCAAAATGTGCCTTGTAGCTGATATACTGCATATCACCTTTGTTCTGCTTTGACACTTTGCTGTTTTCTTTGCAGTACAGCTCCTCCCCTTCCCTGTTCTGCAGGTAGCTTCTTGCAGCCTTGTTAGCTGTTGTCAATGGCCCACTGTAGGCTCCTAGGTGTTAATTGGTCATTTGTACTCCAATTTCACTGCTGCAGCATTTCCTTATTTCTTTCCTATATCCTTCCTGTTTCAGCTGCAGTGCACGCTGCACATACCCGTTTACCAGGTTTACGCGCGTTTTCATCTCCGTTCACATGCATACTCGGTTACCTTGTGTACTCTCAGCTAAGCATAGCTATGTCCATTCAACACACCTCTATCCTGCAGCTTTGCCTAGCAAGGGGCAGACCAGTTTAGCAATACTCCAATGTGCTTACAGCAATGGCGACACACCCCTCTCTTGATGCCATCTTTATCTCAAGGCCTCACCTCGGTGTTATACTGCTATGCTGTGAGGTGCATCCTTACACCAGCGGGGAATCTGCGATTCACTATTACTCCTCTCATTTGCATGGCATTGCCTACTAATTCCTAGCTACTGCGCATAACACTATAACTGCTCCTTAGCAACCCTTGCACCATGAGTATGGTGTAGCATGCCTGCCATTCACTATTATGGGGAAATTGTGATATGTGTTTCATTGCGGTTTTATTCTATATTTTTATATATTCCTTGCGATCCCCTTTGCGCACCACTGCCCTGCGCTTCCACGTCGTGATAGTGTGACTATATATATATTAAATATTATAAACGAACCACACCAAAAAACTTATAAAAAATGAAAAATGAAAGGAACAGGTCACAAATCACGCCAGCCAAGGTACAAAGTAAAAGGATATACTATATATATATTAAATGTTAATTTTATATTGTGTACATTTTTTATGCCAATGGCTATATATTTAGCCATTGGCATATATTAACAATATAATACATGTGTTTGGTTGGTTGTCATGGCTCCGATTTTATGTTTGCAAAAATGTAAACCGTTTTCTACGGTTTATATTTTTGCATGCTTACACTACACCTGCACCACTTCCTGAATCACTACATACCTTCATTTGCATGCTACACTGCTGCACATGGGGTAATTAGCATACAAGGCTCAGGAGTTGTGTGGGTGTAGTACACGCAGGTAGTGCACATGGGAACAGCTCGTACCTGAATCGATCGGCATCCATCTTTGGTGTTAGAATGCCGACGTTACGCCTGCACCTGGCACAAGCTTCATGAATCCCAGGGTATGTCTCTTACCTTGCTAGTTATATATAAATATAATGCTATCATTATATAAATATGTTCTCTCCACCGCACATGCACAATTAACCTTCCCATCCTTACCCATGTTACATCTAGTATTTTGCCATTTTTTACACAACACAGTTTTCCATAAAAAAAAAAAAAAAAAAAAAAACAACTTTAATTTCCTAAATTCCATATTATATATTCACCCAACAATTTTTGTTTGTAGTCTTTCTTCACTTGTCAGGAATCTTACATCCTCTTAACAAATAACATCCAAATCACATTTATCACACAATTCCAGTATCCTTTTCCTGCTTAAAATATTAATAATACTGTTCACATTTACTGAAAGTACTTCCTTTTAAGTTTATGGGAAATATTTTTAAATTTTCATTTTCTTATTTTCACTCTCTGACCAACTAAATATTTTCAATTTTTTGTACAAATAACCCTTGATCATCAGAATCAGATTTTTCACTGGCTAGAACATAAAAAGATTATTAGTATCAATCTCTTCTCCTGACCTCTCTTCCTGCATGTACTCTCATGCCTCATTTTTCCCTTCCATATTTTTCTTCTACAGTTAATTATGTACCAAGTTCAGCATCTCACCCAGCCTCTTGCTGTCCTTCCTCATGTATACTTTCATCCCTTCCCCTTCTTTTTCATTATTTATTGTTTGTTCTTGACAATTCATCCAAATGTGTCACTTTTTTACACAACCTGCATTCAGA
Organism: Protopterus annectens; assembly: GCF_019279795.1. Taxonomy (NCBI): domain Eukaryota; kingdom Metazoa; phylum Chordata; order Ceratodontiformes; family Protopteridae; genus Protopterus; species Protopterus annectens. The sequence goes on from NC_056740.1 coordinate 137,350,963, forward strand.
CATACACTTTCCTGCTGTATGTCCCTTCTCCCATAAAAGAAACCTGATTTAGGCTTGTCAGCATGTCTTAATGTCCCTCTATGATCACCCACAAAAAATAGCAACTGGCAAGTGTTTCACTATTTTTTCACACTTTAAAACAGCTTCCAACCTCTACCATCCATTCCATAAGTTTATCTCATCTCAAATTTCACACAGACCCACATGCATTTTTAACATCATATTTCCAGTTCATCAGTTCTAAACTGTAAGGTATCAATTTTTTTTTAACCTTTAGGTTACTACCAGTAAACAAATAATTGTTCCATGGATAAATGTACTTTTTGTTACACAGTTCTAGAAATTTCATCATCAGTCCATCAGTTTCAGATGTTAAGTCTTTGTCCCAGTATGTATCGAAGACTGATTTTTTTTAGCTTTAAAAGCCAGAAAAGTTTCCAAATTGTCCCATATATAATTTTCATCTATTACCCTATCATTTTCTTCTTATTTTCAAAGTGGTCTTCTTTTCTTAAAAAGAAAACAGTTTTACTTACAGTCTGTTGCTGTCTTTTTTTTGCCTGCTGTCCCTACTACATATGTTTTAGTTACTGCATTATCTGCTGCCACAAAAACAGACACCTTCTCAGTCTGTTGCTGCTTTCCTCTTTTACTTTCTGTCACTGCTGCATAATTTTAACTGCTGCATTTAATGCTGCCACATCACCTGGTTCACTTTTCCATTACTATCCTCAGCATGTCTAAAAAATGATCTGACATCTCACCCCATGAAACAGAAGACCTGTCAGCAGTATCATCCTGCTCAATTATTTTTAACAGAACATCATCTGCAGGCCCTACTGATGCCATTTCTCTTATGTGCACCACTTCAACAGACTTGTTTACTTCTTTCTCCTTGGAGACAGCCAAATACTGCTCATTTGAAACATCCTCTACATAGGAATCTTTGTTTATATTCTGAAGCTCCATATTGAACAACTTTTTCTCCAGAGTCTCACTTCCCACCTCCAAACTCTCCATAGCTTTTGTCTCATCCTCCATGCTGCTGATTCCCTTACTATTGTAGGATTCCTCCAGCACCCTCTTGCAGCTCCAATGAGTAGGGATTTTTATTTGTGTACATATATGCAAATCATATTTTTTACATATTTACATATGTACATATTTGCAATATTTACATATTTTTAACATAATTCAATACATTAGTATTCACATTTTAAGTATCCCACTACTCTTTTACCCACAACCAAAATCACATTTTTCCAGTATTTTTGACAATGTCCATTTCCAATTGTATCTGGTTTCATTAAGTCTTTCATTCCATATTAACCATGTTACATAAAACACAATTCTGTCCATTTTCTTTGCTTCATTCTGGGATCTATTTTATTGTTATTGTTATACCTTCGTATATATATTCTTTGCTTATTTGATTTTAAAAAGCGCTCATGTGGAAGCTAGTAATATGTACTTTTCATATGCTTGGCCTCCAGTTTATGATGGGTTAACAAACTCCGCTTTTTATGTTATTTTAATTGCTTCAACAGCTTATTTGACTTTATTGCCAATTTCATTAATTAATTAGTGAATAAGTCAAGTGTATATAAAGGTTGCCTATTGAATATTTGATGTAAAACCTGAGGAAGCGTGTCTGGATACACGTGAAAGCACTTGTTACATCTTTATTTGTAATAAAATAAGTTTTATTCCATCGTGGTGGTTTCTATCTGGTTGTTCTGTTGGATCGGTTAGTCTTCAGACAGAAACCTTTGGATGGTGGCATTCCTCATCTATACATTATATAACCCATGTTGCATTAAACACAATTCTGTCCATTTTCTTTGCTTCATTCTGGGATCTAGTACCACAAAATCCATACTCTATCATTTCCATGTTTAAAATTTCTAAATTTAAGTTTTAATCAAATTATGTTTACATACTTCTTTCTACAGTTTTTGAATTCTCTCACCTTTAAAAATACATGTTCTGTAGTTTCCAGTTCTTTACATGTATTATATATTCTATTCTGTTTTCTCTTATATGGCATATTTGCCCCCACAGATAATTTTCATGTGGACCACCTCCACAAAACATCATGATATTCTTTATTTATTTTTTTTTTACAATTTTAGAATTTCTGTTTCTTGTCATTATTGTTTTCTTCTTATCTATTTCTAACTTTTTCCATGTATCCACCAAATAAAGGGATCTTATAATCTTAACGTACCATTCTTTTTATTGTTTTCTATCATATTTTTTTTATTTCCACAATACAATTTTGCTATAAAATTCTTCCATTTCACTTTTACTCCATTTTCATTTCCATTTTTTCCCAAAATTTTCTATATTTACAATACATTATTGTTTCTATCAAATCGTTATTATTTTTCATTATTTCTTTTAGTACTTTTTACATAGATAAAGAGGCTGCAGTTTCAATTTGATTTATCAGCCCCAATCCGCCTTGATCATCTTTCATAGAAAAAATTTCCTATCTTAACCAGGTTCAATCTTAACCCCCAAATAAATGAAAAAAATATCTGCATAATTTCTTTTTCATATTTCATTGGCATATAAATGTTTGCTATAAAAGCTATTTTACTTATTATTATGGTGATTATTAAATGTACTTTCTTTTTGTATGAAAACCTATAATTTTATCCCATTGTTCATGTCTGTATTCTGTACTTCCAAATACTATTTCTAAAATATCTATGCCCTTCTCATTTTATTTCACACCTCCTATAATACCTTTCATACTCAAATCCTTTACTTTTCTCTTTATTTATGCTTAAGCCAATTTCCTTCAATCTTGTACTTAATTTTCCATTAATTTTTTCCATCCAAGCTTTATTTTTTGCTATTACCACAATATCATCAGAATAAGTATACATTATTGGCAACTGTATTTCCTCCATCAATCTACATGCTCCGTTACTTGACATTTTATTAATTTCTATTACTACTGTGTTCATGATTATAACAAAGATCATACTGCTTGCAGGACATCCTTGCTTTATGCCACACTCTATCTTCAAATTATCCCCAATCCAACTGTTTACATTCAATCTCACATAATTCTTTTTGTATATTGATTTAATTACTTGTAATATTTTTTGACTTATGTTATATGCTGGTAAAATACCCCACAATGCTTTATACTGAATACTATCATATGCCTTACTTACTGACATCTCCTATCATGATTTTTGTTTCCACTTTTTATTAATAATATCAATTACTTCCCTTCTTCTTCTTCTTCTTCTTTCAGCTGCTCCCATCAGGGGTCGCCACAGCAGATCAACTGTTTCCATTTCTTCCTGTCTTCTTCACCTTGCTCTGTCACACCAACCACCTGCATGTCCTCTCTCACCACATCCACTTCCCTTATTATCCACAATAGATCTCGACTCCCCTTTCCTTTTCTCCCAAACAAATTTTGATCAAGTAGTCTTTCTATTTTACATTGTAATCCTTTAGTTACTATGCTCAAGAACATTTTATAGTCTGTGTTATTCAGTGTAACTGGTATCCAATTTTTCTATTTCATCTTTATCTCCTTTCTTTAATACAGATTTTATCACACCTGTGCAAGTTTCTTTATATTTAATTCCTTTTTCTAGCCACTCATTCATCAATTCTATAAATACCATTTTTTGTCAGGCATACATTTCTTTATAAATATTATGTTCAATTCCATCCAAACATGTAGCTTAATTAACATTGATATCTTTCAAGATCTAATTCAACTCATTTATATTTATTTTTCTCTCTAAATATTCATTATCTTCCTTATTTAATTTTTCACATTGCAAATTTGTTCTATGTTAACTTCTTTTTTGCAATATAAATCCAATACATATTGTTTAATTATTTCATATATTTCTTCTTGTTTTTAACTTGTTTCCCTTCTTTATTATTTTTTAATTCTCTGATTATGTTTTCTTCTTTTATTTTACAGAAGTATGGTGCTAGTTCTTTTTTTCTTTGTAAACAATATTTTTGATTATATTATAATTTATTAACCTTATCCTGATTTCGTCTATATAATTCCTTTTCTTTTTCGTAAAATTATTTTTTCTTCTTTATTAAACCTTGAAATATTTTAACTTAATATTTTGTATTCCATTTTTTCTTTAATTCTTTTGTTTTCTAGGCATTCTAAAAATACTTTTTATATTTCTTTTTAAACTGAATCCACCAGATTGTCCAATTTTCATAAAAATCTCTCGTACTAATATGTTGTTGCCATTTATTTTCTTTCTCCTGATTCTAACTCTTTTCAATTTATTCTTTTTATACCTTTATCTATTTTAATATATTCCTCATGTTCATGAATTCTTATCCAAATTACCAAATGATCAGAAAATCTAGTATATTTGATTCATTTTTTGCATAATTGTTAAGCCTTCTGATATCAAAAAGTAATCAATTTCTGTCTTAATTCCATTCCTTTTATAAGTCCGGTGGTTATTTTCCCATATTCTTAATTTTCCACTTTTCATAATTTCAGTAATCATTTTAACATCACACCTATTCTTTTTATTTCTCAGATTACAATTAAAGTCACCTGTCATCATTATGTTCATGTTAACACAAACATAATTAGTTATACTTTTAAACATTGTTTCTCTTTCTTTTTTTATTATAGATGCATATAAAGTTATTAATCTATATATAATTTTCCATCTTATATCCGCTACTGATATTCAGCCCAGTTCCACTATTGTAATGTCTAATATTTTTTATATTTTTGGCATAATATAGATATACCTGAGCATGTTTCTTTGTCTATGTTCCAAATAACAGTAACATTCCAAAGTTTTTCTGTTTGTACCCTTTATTCTTCTTCTGTTAATATTCTAATGTCATCTAACACTACTTGAGCATCAACTGCAGCACACCATTGTAAAATACTAATTATTATTTTAATAATCTTCATACTGTTCACATTCAAAGCTATTTTCAACTTTATAGAACAGTTATTGAAATAACTTTCTTATCCCTCACTTTTCTTATTGTCTTTAACCGTAATGTTTTTAAATTTACTTTTTCTTTCCCTAACCCTCTTTCCTATTGTTTTTCTCTTGCCTTTTATTACATACCACTCTGACTCTTCTACACTTTTTTTCATCTGTCTCTCTTTCTTTTCCTTTCCCCTTAAATTTAAATACCATTTCTATGTTTTTTCTTGTTGTGTCATGTGTTCTTATACAACATTTTCTAAATCTTTTTCTTGTATAATTTCATCTTCATTTTCATGTTCATTTCAATTTTCTTTTTCATTTTTTATATATCTGCCTCACATTCTAACCATGAATGCCCTGTATTACCACATTTCTTACATTTCACTATATATATATATATATATATATATATATATATATATATATATATATATATTGCATTATGGCCTATCTGACCACATAAATAACATTGTTGTCACATTCATTAATTAAATGATCACTTTTTCCACAAAAATGACAAGTCTTTGGTTGTCCTTTGTACCTTACAAAATCTCTATTGCCACACACATTAATAATACTAAGTATGTGTATTATATTGTCATTTTACATTTTCAAAATTAGGCCACATTCCAAACCCCCAGTTCATAATCCTCTTTCATCATAGATTTTAGTATTGTCCAACACTTATTTACATATTCTTAACAAATATTCACTCAGTTCTTTTGCTTCTACTTCAGTTCTAAACTGAATCATAATTCTTTTTTTTTGTTTGCTTGAAAAATGCTTCCACCACATATTCTAACCCTGGAAAGTCTGCTTTCTTTTTTCATAGGCCCCCAAAATGTTTTACGTAGCCTGACCAGTTTCAAAACACAAGTCACAAAAAGTTTCTATGTTAATTAAAATGAAAGCTCTTACCACTTCAGCTTTTACTCCCAGAGGTGTAAAAACATTGTCCCATACCTCATGTCTGTCCAGGCCTTTTTCTTTTTTACTGCTCACCCCTAAAACATATTGTTTTCTTTACTTCCTTCATCTCTGTCTTCTTCTTAGTTCCTTCTTCCATTGTTTGAGCATAGAACTTTTTTTCTGGAACCTTCTCTAGCTCCTTTTCCTTCTCTTTTTCCCTTTCTTCTATTCTTTTCCACAATATCACTCCAGGATACTGCAGCTCCACTTTCCAGCTCACTCTGGTTAATTAGCTGTTCCATATACTCATCCTGCAACTCTCCCAACTGGAGGGTTGAAATACATTTTTCTGCTGTTTCTGCCACTTCAAAAAGGTTTTTCTGAAAAATTTCTTCTGAATCCATCTCCACCACTACATTTCATTCCATCTCTTTCCCAATCTCCTCACCATCAGCAAGCATTTTCTCTGCTCTCACATCACCTGAAAACAATTCTAGTAGTGATTCTACCATTTTTTCTTCATTTTCAACACATTTAACTTCCAAATTGCTTTGGCCCTCAGCAGCCATGTTTTCTCCCTGTTCCTCCTGGCCACCTCCATTCATGGAATGGGAACAGGAAGTCAGGATGTGTAACACCCAAATTCTTCCCCTTACTACCCAGAGTAGTTTTTTTTAATATGTATACATATATACAAGTCATATTTTTACATATTTACACATTTACATATTTACAATATTTAAATATTTTACATCATTCTACATATTGATATTCCCATTTTAAATATTCCCCCTCACTCTTTTACCCACAACCAAAACCATATTTTGCAGTATTTTTGTCAATATCCATCTTTTACTGTATCTGATTTTATTAAGTCTTTCATTTCATATAGTCCAAGTTACATAGAATATGATTCTGTCCATTTTTTTAGCTTCATTCTAGGATCTTGCCCCATAAAACTCATACTCTACCATGTCCATGTTTAACATTTCAAAATTTAAATAACTTTTAATCAAATCATATTTGCATACTTCTTTCCACAGTTTTTGAATTCTCTCACATTACAATAAAAAACATGTTCTGTAGCTTGCAATTTTTTACATTAATTACATATGCTATTCTGTTTTCTCTTGTGTGGCATATTTGCCCCCACTGGCAATTTTCCTTATGACAGCCTCCACAAAAAAGCACTGCATTATTTAATTCTCTTATAAATTCTGTATCTTGTCATTATTGCTTTCTTATCTATCTCTAACTCTTTTTGAATTATACCATCTTCCGTAGTCATGGTGGGTGATCTGGAACAACTCATACAAAATAAATTGATGGGTCAATTGACACAACTTTTGGAACTCCTCACCGAACAAGTGAGCCAGATTACCACTTCTTTACAGGCAATACCTCTTCCTACACCAGGCAGCAACTCAGGTAGTCAATTTGGTTTTGGGAGAGGGAAAGTTATCCCTTCAACTAACAGTTTACTGGGTACTTCAACTGAAATGAATGACAGTGAGGCTAGAGACCCAATTCACCCAAGGGAAGTCATATTATTCAATGTACAGAATACCCAACATGGAATGAGAACAACAAATTCCATGGGTGACAACTATGGACCAAGAATTTTGGGCCACAATGACTTTAAAAGTTGATTTGAACATGACTTTTCTTTTTCCTTATGGCCAGCTTTCAAGAGCAATGATAAGGTATGTTTGAAATCCAGACTTAAAGATTATGAGAACAAACTGAAAAAACTTAGGACACTACAAATTGACAATGCTTACCTGAGAGAATGCTTAAAATGTGGTGAAATTCTCAAAAGACTGGCAGTCTACAAATTTCTGTGTGGGGTTTTGAAAGGGTCCAAATGGTATTTTGCTGTTGTTGACATGTTTAATAGACATGATTCTGACTATCTTGAGTTCATCATTAAATTTAATAGCCAACGTATTGAAACTTTAATGGACGAAACATTTATTTTGGAACAAGCTATTACTAGTGACTTATTGTTTTCAGAATACCAAAGCAGGTATGACAATGTTTTTAAATTTGTTAATGACCATGCCTTCAATGTGGTTAGGAAAAGGGAAAAGAAACTGCTTAGGGACATTAACAAGTGTGACAATGTGAGGTATTGCCAGCTATGCCAGGAGAAGTAGGGCAGTGGATGTGTAACATATGACAGCACAGCTAGCTGGAATGTTGTAAATAATTATATGCCATTTGTATATTAAACTGATTTGTACGGATGTGTGTTTTGAGAAATGTATTTGTAAATCTGCTTGTGTTAAAAATGCACCAACAGTTTGCCCTGCTGGACAGAAAAAGAAATATACATGAATTATTGTAACTGTTTAAATGTATATGTTTTAACAGAGGATACTGAAAGAGAAGAGGTTAATCTCAATCCACCTAACTTTGAAAATAGTGTGAAATTAAATTACCTGGCTTAGGTCACAAAGATTGTATCTTACAGTTCTCAATGCAGCCAGAAACAAAAAGTCAGTACTAGGAACCTTTCTGCATTGTCTTTAGGGTGAACTAATTCCTACTCTGGAAGGGTGGAAGTTTAAATTGTTTTATGACTTCCAGGAGCTGCAGCAGATCTTAGTAAGGTTTTGTGTGTGTGTGTGTGTGTGTGTGTGTGTGTGTGTGTGTGTGTGTGTGTGTGTGTGTGTGTGTGTGTGTGTGTGTGCGTGTGTGAGAGAGAGAGAGTGTGTGTGTGTGCATGTAGTATTGACACATATGCCCTATATCCTGACAGCTTCTAGCCAAGGGGGGTAGCATGGGAAACAGGAGTCACATGACCAGATTATGTAATGTCATTCTGTAATCCATCACTAAAAATTATATTTTAATATTAGGTGAGACTGAAATCTCATAGCAATCTGCCTTTGTAATATGACAAGGAAGGACCCTTCACCCACTTCATCTTGCCTTGCACTAGTAAGTGAACAAGGGAATAGTAATTTTTTAGATCAATCAAGAAAATATAGTGAGATTAGTTAATTACTGTTTTTCTATATCTGTGTGAATCTATTCATCTGTGTTATTTTAGTATTTCATCTGGTTGAAACTCTGGTGTTTATTATAAATAGATAGTCTATATTTTCGTGTTCTTTTATTATTTAATATTAAATATATTTAAACTTTTTATTGTGGCTGGTCCTTTAGAGAATATTTAAAACTTTGAGAGGACTTTCATCTATTTGGTGACACTGTGGACACTCCTGTAAGCCTTACTGCATTGGCCAAACACTGTCATTTGTATTAATATTAATTTCACTCAGTATAATTGGGTAACCCTGCAAGAGCCTTAGATTATCTTGCTTTGGAGTGTCTGGTAGTGGTGTAACTACATTATAGTCAGGGCAGAGGGGGGCATAGCCAGCAAATCTGTGCCAGCCTTTTGTGTGTGTGTGTGTGTGTGTGTGTGTGTGTGTGTGTGTGTGTGTGTGTGTGTGTGTGTGTGTGTGTGTGTGTGCGTGTGCATGCACACATGAAAATCAAATCTCAAAGATTGTGTGTGTTAGCCATTTGGAGCAGGAACACAAAGCAGTGATTTCATAGATAAGGTGCTAGAGGACTTGGCTTGGGCACTCAGCTGAGGACTCAACTCTATAGCTGTGGCAGTGGGGAGTCTTATTGAGAACGCGGAGGGAGAAAGAGAGAGATAAATCCAGGCCCTGCACTGAGTGTGTTCCCTGTGTGCTCTTAAGGGAAATTGTGCTTGATGCAGAAAACTGCTTCTGGAAATGCTGGGTGTATCCATTTTTGTTACAAGTGAATGTCCCCTCCAGTGTCAGTGGTGAGGATTCAGGCTCCTTGATTACTGGCCCAGAGAGGGAACATCACAATGATTACAGAGAAGACACCCATATCCCCTTGTGGACAGGCTGGTCAAACAGGGAGTCAATGTATTGAGGGGGAGAGAGGTAATCATCAACTTCAAACAGGTTTTTGACAGTTTGGAGGGTGGGACTGGCACAATACAAATTAACTAGATGAAGGTGCAGACACTTTTGGGACATGACCCTGGGAATTTTCCCCTTTACCCGATAAAGAATGAAAGATCAGAGGGGAAGGAGTTACCCATTTCTTTTATACAGGATAGGATACAGAGGGCCATAAGGAATTTCACGGGATGGGGTTTTGTAATAAGAAACCAGAACAGGTAGTTTTGAAAGAATACCACAATATTATTGCCACACATGAAGGGAAGGTTCTCATCCATGATTGTTTTCACAGTTTTAACTACACTGATTTAGAGGTGGATGTCCACATCTTTGAGAAAGGTTTTAAATTTATGCCAAAGAACAGAGGCAATATTTCAGAAGATATTGTAGAACTTAAATTATGTATGAGGAAATTGACCTTTCCTTTCCTTTCTTAACAAGGACAGAGAAAGCTGTCCCCTAGAAAATACTTTGATAAAAAAAGTGTTTTAACCCCCCTTTACACAAGACTTTGCATACTTTTGAAAAAGCCTGTGAACATGATCTTTATTCCCTTTTTGGTGAAAGAACCAGCAGCTTCTCAAATTTGACCCTAGAAGAATGAATATTACTAGAAACACTCACTAGAGGCAAATCTATTAGTGTCATGAAATCAGATAAAGGTGGGATGTTATGATTACCACTCAAATTGACTCTGCTAGTAAAATTTTCAACATATTCCAGGACAACACATGTTATTCAGTGTCATCTAAGAATGAAACATCGATTTGTTTTTGCAGGACACCCTACTTCAAGGCACCTTTTCCCCTGAAGTATACAATTTTTTTTATATGAAGGACCCCTCTGTCCCACCTGCCTTTGATATTCCCAAGATTCACTGAAACATAGTTGACCCACCTTACAGACTTATACTTGCTGCTCATGGGTCTAAGATCTACCCCCTAGTGGTATATATTGACAGAAAACTCAAATCCTTACTAGGTTACCACTCCCATATTCTACATGACTCTTGGGACATTTTAGCAAAATTAACCCCAGACCTTGCCAAACAATGTGTGTTGAGGATGAGAGCAGTAACAGTATGATTGATTGTAATGTTGCAGCCTTTTGTTATTTGTTTTTTACTACTGACAATTTTTTAAGATTTTTTTGTATGACTAATGTGGGATTTTAACAATCAGCTTTAATATTTATTATTATATAAATATTTATTATGTGCAAACACCATTCACTTTTTTACACACACACACACACACACACACACACACACACACATGACACACATACACTCATATATATATATATATATATATATATATATATATATATATTTTTTTTTTTTTTTTTCATGGTGCTTTTTATGGCAGTGTTGCTTTTTCCAAGGCAATGTTCTTTTTAATGTATTTGTTTTTTTTTCAAGGTGTCTGTTTCTTTAAGTTCTTATACAAGCTTGTTAATTTAACAACTTGCAATTGATTTAATGTAGTATAAAAGGAGAAAACTTTGTATTTCTTCAGATGTTTTGATGAAGTCCAAGCATATGAACGAAAGCACTTAATGTTTTATTTGTTAAGAAAAAAATTCAACCATCATGTGGCAACAGTAGTCAGAAAAGCCTTTTACTTGGTTCATCTCATGGGATTGCATCCAGAAAAAAGGAGGTTATTACCTCTCTGCACTCCTCCCTTATTATACCTATAATTGAGTATAACCCTGAAATCACTATCACTCTACTCGGTATCATACAGATTGTTCAGAGGTGATCTGTGTCTCACCTACAAGGCAATATTGGACCCTACACTACTAGAGATGCTCCATAGCTGTAAGTCTAAATCCTCACGCATTACCCACTCGATAGGCCTAATTCTAATATGCGGCATCAACAAAACCTGCTGGAGAGACAGGTTTGTCTCCCAGAGTCTGCCCTGTCTCTGGAATAGACTTCTCATATATGTCAAACAGAGTACCTTGCTGACCCTCTTCAAGCACAACCTTTATGATTTCTCCCAGGGGTTCCACCTTTGTCCATCACTGACAGGGGTGACAGGTGCTGACTGAGGTTTCTTTTTTGGGGATACTCTCTTGGCTAGGCTTGTAAGGGCCCTAGGGCCACTGGCCTAGTAACCTCCTATGATTCTATGATAAATAGGTGGTTTTAACTCAGAATTAGACATTTTATTTATTGATTCTTATAACGCCAGACTACATGGACCTGGTTTTGGTTATTTTGGTTCTTTGAAGGTCGCATGGTTGCACACCTTTTTACTTCATTATCAGACTAAAAAATGTCTTGATATGGCCAAAAACGCAGAAGTTAATAAAGTACAATTCTAATAGTTAGTAGGGTATGAAAGACAAAGGAACTAAAGTACATTTTCAATGAGATCTTATAATTACAGTACCATATTAGTAAAATGTCAGAAAAAGTAAAATGAGTTTTGATCAAAATAATGCTTTTAAGAAGAAAATGAGTAATTAGGAAAAAAAAATATATATATACATATATATGGATCTAGGACATTTCACCGGAAGCACATTTCACCAAAACTCAAATGACCGACCACAAATCACTGAAAACTCAATTCACCGAAACACATTTCACTGAAAGTTGAATATGGCCTTGTCCCCACTGTAGTGCGACCATGGAGTTAGTATATATAGTAAGGGGGGGTGGGGGGTGTAGCCCCCCCACATATTTCTTTGGAAAAGAGTGATATATTGCAATTGCAAGTATGCATGTATATAGTTCAAAACATTTAAAATACGTAGGGGGCTATAAACTCTTATAAACACATGTGTACTAACTTATAAATTAATATAATATTGTTTTTGCTAAAATGTATCTAAATCATCATAAAATCACACATACACTCTTCAGAATATAAGAATAAAAATAAGTGCAAGTAAAAATAAATATGAATAAAAACTTTGGCTCAGATTCGCCATTTACAAAACTATATATAAGAATTTAAATTCATAATTTTGCTGTCAATAGCTTCAAAACTGGTTTTCATTTCTTTCTTTAACATTCTTCTTCCTCTGGCTTTCATTATTGCCTGGGAGTTTCTGAGAACTCTGGGATTCAAAGCATCTATCAATCCTATGCTCCCTCTAGGCAAACTTCACATGAGAAAGTTTCAGTGGTGTCTGAAGTCAGTGTGGCTTCAACATGCTCATCCTCTAGACTTTCTAGTTCCTCTTCTTCTTTGTCTCAGATAGAAACTTCACTGGTGGATTCAGCAGTTCTCTGAATCCAGGGATCCCTTTTCATCCCCCTCTTCCCTCTCAGGAATTGTTCTGAACATGGGATGGGGGGATGACATTTGGCTCGCTAAAGGTTCAGGGGTGCAGTTGCCTCATCAGCAGAAAGAGCACATCAATGTCAAAGAGATGAGAGCTCTTCTGCTAGCTCTTCAGGCCTTTTATCCTCTTTTCTCTCCAGGACCTCTCCAGGTGTTCACAGACAATACCGCAATGATGTGGTATATCAATAAAGAGGAAGGAACGAGATCTTATATTTTTTGCCGGTTGGCACTTTTGGTATGGGATCTTGCTGTCAAGTATCAACTGACACTTCAGGCAGTTTATATCCCTTCTGGTTAGAACATTGTGGTAGACACTTTAAGCAGGTCTTTAACTCAGTCCTATGAAATGATGCTTCACAGGATGTGTTACTGGACATTATCCACCTTTGGGGTACTCCTCAAGTGGATATTTTTGCCTCCCCTCTGAACAGACAATTCCTCTGTTTTATACCAGAGTACCAGATCTCCTGGTATGGAAAGTGGATGCCCTCTCATTTTCTTGGAAGGTGATATTTCTTCATGCATTCCCTCGCCTTCCTCTCATTCCAAAAGTCCTGTTAAAAATTCAACAGGATGCTCCTAAAACTTGTTGGTGACTCCCTTTTGGCCATGACAGCACTGGTTCCCTACTCTCCTGCATTTAGCCAGGGGCAATCATCACAAGTTACCTCACAGGGTGGCTCTACTCTTACAAGACAAGGGATCTCTCATCCATCGCCACCTGTCCATGCTTCATCTGATGCTGTGGGTGATAGGATTTTGATTCTTCATAGACACCAGAGGCCAGAAAACCTACTATTAAGAAATGCTACTTATCCAACTGGAAGAGGTTTTCTATTTGGAATCTCTCTTGTAACCTGGACCCACTTACTGTGAATGTTCATTTGGTTCTCTCTTACTCATGTGAATTGCACAATGCTGGTTTGGCCTATTCTTCTATTAAGGCCCACTTATCAGCTATCTCTGCCTTTTTCTCCTCCTTTAGCTTCTAGAATTGAGGTGAAACAATTTCTTAAAGGCATCCTTAATATTAGACATCCCAGGAAGCCTCTTCCTCCTCCCTGAGATCTTAATTTTGTTTTGCAGAAGATGACTCAGGCTCCTTTTGAGTCTGCTGCTTTGGTGCCCTTGCTACATTTTTCCTGGAAGACTGTTCTATTGTTAGCTATTACTTCTGCCAGATGGGTGTCTGAGTTACAGGCCCTTATGGCTTGTCTTCCTTATTTGATCTTTCATGAAGACGGAGTGTCCTTGCGCACTAACCCTTCTTTTATGCCTAAAGTAGTTAATGAGTAATCACTTAATCAGTCTATTAATCTGCCGACTTTTTTCCCCTCTCCATAAACTGATAGTGAGAGGGTACTGCATACTTTGGATGTGCATAGGCAACTCAAGGTTTATTTGGATAAGACTAAGGCTATTAAAAAATCTGATCAGTTATTTGTTTCTTTTCATCCTAGATCTTTTGGACTTGCTGTATCCATGCAAACAATTTCTTATTGTATATCTAAGGCTATTTCTTTTTGTTACACTTTTCATGGCAAGAGCCTTCCCTCCTCAGTCATTCTGCTAGAGCTGTGACTTCTTCTGGTGCTTTTTTCAAGGGCTTAGATACTAATTCTATTCTTGAAACAGCAACCTGGACTTCTATGCATACCTTTACCAAGCACTACAATTTGGCTGGTATCTCTAGAGCTAGGGCTGGTTTTGCTAGTTCCGTTCATCATGGCTTTTTAGGGGACTCGTCTACTCCTTCCCACTCCCTAGTTTCCTCTTGAGCTTTGGCACTCACCCATATGTTAAGGATACAGCAGCAGTGAATGTAAGGACACAGTATAGTTGTGTAAAATCTTACCATAACTGCAAATGGCTTTGCCTTCACTGCTGCAGTATTTGCTCCCTCCCTCCTTCCCCTAGTCCTTTGCCTTCCTGGATGTACAAATTGCCTCTTGGGTTTGTTGGACTGGTATTCCTACTGAGGCAATCAGTTCTGACTATGGTAGGCCTGTACATCACCTTTATGCCCTATGCTATGCAAGGAGCATTTGGGTGACATTCAGTCTACCTTTAAGGCAACAGGAGTCTTTGACAGACTGGCTAGACGTTGGGCTTCCATGGCAGGAAATCCCATATGTTAGGAATACTGTAGCAATGAAGGCAAGGACATCTACTGTTATGGTAAGATTTTACACGACTGTGCTATGTACTTTGAAGGAAATACTATTTTAAAGAAATGTTTTAGAACCATAAAATAAGCTACTTGAAAATGTGTCCAAAATAATTATTATAACATCATTTAATTCTTTGCCAAAGGAGCAACATAAAATTAGCATGGGGGAAATATTAAAAGAGACTCTTATAGCACTTGCAGAATGTCTCAGAAACTGATCTAGAGCATTTATGTACTTTTGATGTCTTCCATTATTGTTTTTTACACCATTGCATAAATATGACATACCACTGCTGTTAAGCCTTGAGAGAGCAAGCATTTCATGCACTGTCATTGAATATACCATATTTTAAATATAAATTAAATGAATGCATCATGTTTCACACAATGTGCCAGAAATTCAAATGAATGGTTATCGCTACCAGTTAACATTTCTTTATTTACTGCTTTTATAAGATATTTTGTGGATTTTCTTTGCAAATATCTAACTGAAGATCTGTTCATACAGTTCCTATCATGTGATTGAAAATTGGAAACGGCGAACGTGTATTGAGCGAACCCAATTGGTCAAAACGTCGAAACGTCACAAGCTTAACACGGAAATCGCCGTAGGGAATATTTCCCTTTACTTCAATGCAGTGCAATCTTGGAGTAGGAATATTTAAGTAGCGGGGGTCTGAGGGGTGCAGCCCCCCACATGGGTGGGTGCAGGGGGGATTGCCCCCCTGCCTACAGCGTTTAGGTATGTATATTTTTTTATTTTATTTTTTATATTTTCGAAATTTCAAACATCGCTCATATGGTGTCGACCATATGGTGTTCGATGTTTTAAACTTTCAAAAATATAATATACAGACCCCACTTTTGATCCAGTGGCTGTAAGCATGATGGCATGGATTACCACTAGCCCTGCCAATGCTGTCTGGTGTATGTGTGCTCAAAAGTTCATGTCATCAAGATGAGTCAGCAAACATGTATTTCCTAAGCCAAACAGCACTAATGAATTACTCACGCAACTGCTGAGTCTGTGTAATCATAAACTACTAAAGCTACTACTTGGCAACCATCTAAAGGTTACATTAGATCACTGACATGTTCACTTGATTTCATTAATGTTTAAGTCACCATAAAAAAAAAAAGAATATTTCTTCTTAAATGTACAAATGGATTCATACCGTAGTTGTAAGCCAACTAAACTTTGATTTTGTTTTATTTTATTTTTATTTCATTCACTGGCATCCTGTCCTCCAAATAATCCACATCAATGTGCTAAATATAGATTTCTACAAAATGTATATGATTTTTTTGAAATTATTAGCTTGGGGATATTCCCATTATATCTCTTTCCTAAAAAATTGTTATTTCAAGTGAACTTCAGTTGCATATGCATGTGAACAACCATTGTTTTCAAATAAACATAATTTACTAAACAGGGTTTATTTAAGTCATTACACAAAAAGCCTCCCCAGGATTCAGACACATGCCTTCTGTAATCACTCAAATGTCTACTACAAAGATACTGAGATGCATGATATGGCTGAAAAGTAATTAAAAATTAATGAGCAGAAATTTATTTTGCAACCCAAGCAACAGCTAATTAAGAAGCTTGTGGAAATGACAGGCTCAGTAGTAAGATATTTAAAATAAATAAAGAGAATGTCAAATAAAATGTATAAAAAGAAGGATAGTTACAACAGAAGGGAGAAGGAAAAGACCCAAAAAATAAAATTTCTACAATATACATTTCAAATAACCTTCCATACTGGTACCAATCTGTGCACTACATAACTGCTAGATACTCCATTATACCAGACCTGATAGTTATGTCCATTTAAACCCAAATAACCACATTGTATGGTGTGTACACAGATGTAGTGTCACTATCCTCATGACCAGGATTGAATGGGGTGAAGCTGAAACCACACGGGCAGGATGGTGATGTTGCCATGGAGAGTGAGGGGGTTGTGTACCTGTAGACGTGTTGTAAGGACATGGTCAAAGATATGCCATGTGCACATGGACAGTGGTTGCCCTTATACAATCTAACCACCTTCTGAGCAAATTGTTTTGTTCCACAAGCAGAGCAGCAATAATGTCCAACAAACACTGTTATCTGCAGGTAACTGACAAAGACTTTAATGTATTTGGATATGTACCAAGGAACTCAACAGGGGTATAGAAAAAAAGCCAGGACTATGCCAGAGAAAGGTGTCACCAACATGGAGTTATAGTGGACTGATGAATGGGCAATATACAAGCAAGCCCCCCCCCCCCAGCATAGACCCCCACTTCAACATTCTCCCACAGACTCTGACTCCACACACTCCCTCCATAGACCCCACTGCAACACCTCCAATGGACCCCCAACCCAACACTACCCTATGTATCCCAACCCCAGCCCCCCATTCCATGACCCCTGTATTCTTCTCCTGGGCTAGTGTGTGCAGTGCAAGAATATGACAATCTCCCTGAATGCCAAGCCCCATGAAGCCATATGTATGCTGTCCAGGCAAACAGAACTGGTCATCTTCCTGCACTTGCAAGTCAGTTGTTAATATCTTAAACATATATATTTTTCATGTGAATATGCAAAGTATCTATATTTACAGTTTTTTGTGCTACTGTACAAACAACTGCTATACAACTGATTCATTGCTAATTTTACAGACCACAGCAGGGTTTATGGCTAAACTGCTATAATATACCTAAATAATAGATAACATGATAGTAAATAATTGCCCCTGTACTTGGAGAGACATGCCATTCTTCTTCTTTGGTAATATTTCCTCCTCAGCTGAAAAACAAGAACAACAAATACACCATACATCAATTAAATGTCCACTAAGAACCCATTTACCTATGAGGCAAATAATTAGGCAGTGATCAGCTCTGCTAACTTAAAATATATGCCAGGGGTCTTCCCTCTGATCAGGATGGCATCTCCACAGGTCACTGCAGTGGTTTCATCACTGCTCAGCAGAATAACTCCTGTCAGTAGCAGCAGTCACCACCCTGATAAGACTGTGCCAGGCATCCATTTTATACTGGTGACCCCCCATAAAATCCTCCATTAAGGCCCTCTGGTAGTCCCTGCACAGCAAGTGCAGAAAGATGTCATTTTGGGGTATCCCCTCTGAGCCCCGCCATCATCAGTGCTCATGGAAGCTTTGACAATTTACCAAGGCACAGTCCATTGATATATGGTAACACTCTAATGGTCATGCACACTGATATTGCCAACACATGATATCCATCTTCAGGCAGCTATGCAGTGTGTCCAGTCGCAGTGTCACCACTATACACTGCCAAAATATATGGTGTGACACTATGGTGTTAGGGCATGAGCAATGGCATGAAAATATTGTATAATGATTACAATGCCTATATTAGACGTTTTGCTGTTCAGTGTCTGTATAGGCCATACTACTACAGTATATTTCCCATGAGCCACAGAGAGTCATTGAACTACTCACAAACATGTGCACTGTGCTTCACAGGTACTCATGTGACTTCACAAAGCTGCCCAAGGCTTGTTAGCATGACACTGGTGATTTACATGATGAGATAAATGTGTGCTTCACAAGCATGCATTTACATAAGGCTCATTAACAAAAGGGCCATGCTAAGACCTTCAAAACTGCATAATAAAGAAAAAAAAAACACAGCCATAGCTGGGCTTCATCATGCTACAAAAGACTGTTAGACAGCAAACTGTAAAGCTGGTATTCAGAACTTGTGCAGGAATATTTACAGGAAAACACTCTTAAACAGATGTAAGTGGTTGGGGAATAGTACTTGTTTCATTTTTTCTGTAGTATTTCTGCTTTTCTTGCATGTTTTGAGGACATGCAAGACACTTTGATACTGTAGGAGAGAAAGTTATGGATGTCAATATCAACAGTAGTGCAACCATCTAAAATTTTATAGCAGGTCGGGTGTTGTATCATGGCAGGGAGACTGGATGGCATGTGGCAGGTGTAGTGAAACATTTCTGAGGTTTGTAGCTTAGTACACTTAGTAACATGCTCAAAGCTGTAGGCTGTGGAGTCAGTATGTTCCAGACAGTGCTGATATGCAGTTATTGGAAGGTATTCTGCTTGCTGATAAGTAAGCTTACAGCTGCGATAGCCTGTACTGGAGAGTTAACTGTGTCAGGAGTGTAGTATATTGTGTAATTTCTAAATGTACAAAATGTGTGAATGCTGGGAAAATGACACAGTAACCATAAGTGTAGTACTGTGGACTATGTTTGTTGGAAGTCCGAAGCAGCTTAAGTGTAGTACTGTGGACTATGTTTGTTGGAAGTCCGAAGCAGCAAAGTCCAGAGGTGTGCTTAGAATGGCCTTTTAGTCAACACCCCCCCCCCCATACTGGGACTTCTTGACATCTGTGTCCATATGCCTTTTACATTCCCCACTTCTTACAATCTTCAGATATAGGGAAAACCTCTGCAATATTAGTGTATGGTTTGGGGTAGCATGTATTACCAGTGAGACTTTACACTTGTAGATGAGGGATCCAAGGGGTTTTGAAAAAAGGTATACATATTTTGTCTGTGCCTGAACTCCCTGAATGGAATGTTACAAAACACTGCCTTCCTTCCACATTGTGTCATCCCCTTCTTACATTTGCACCAGGGTGCTGCATGTCTGGTCTCAGCTATTTCTATTGTGCTGGGTTGAGGGGGGGGTGGCAAACACACATACCAGTGTAGAGGGATGTGTGTGGACTGGAGCAAGTAATTGTATTCATGTCTTCTGGGATGCCCTCTGACAGACCTACAGTACTTTTCTATGTACTAGGTGACTGTGCAGTGGCCCCAGATACACTGTAAGTAAGAGAAGAGTTATACATCACTAGCAGAGAGGATGATGAACAATGGAAACTATGGACCTGTGACTTCTCCACAATCACTGGGAATAACATGATGCATGGTATAGCAGTTGTAATAAGTATACATGGAGGAGGCAGTATACTTGCCTGTGTGGCCTGTAGTCATACAGATGGCATGATGTATCCTACATACAGCCATGTGTACATTTAGTTTCCAGCTCAAGGTGCTTTGACACCAGTGGTCCCATGTCACTGTAACACCTAGATAAACAACACACATAACACCTCTGCACAGATGCCAGCTTTACAAGTAGTCCGTCATCAATTCAACAGCAGGACAGCAGTATGGCCAACACTGTTCAACTGCAGGTGCAGCAGTGTAGGGGTATATTGTTTGTGACTTCCCAAAGCTTTACATATTTATTACATTGGTGCTTGACTCTGTCATGCCTGGAGGTGAGAAGTATCATAAGAGTAAGCACTCCCAGACAGAGAATGATATCTTGTTGCAAGCCCTTCATGACCATGGAGGGTGGATCCTCTATCATGAGAGACTTGACTAGGCCTTCCATGGTTCTATTTGGCAGGGCATTATAGTTGGCATTAGTACTGCCAGTGCACAAGTCAGAAGGGTTATTAACATGGCAGCTGCAACATGCCATAAAGCCTCCTGCCTAGCACAGGAGTGGAGGGCTACAGCAGAGAGTCTGCCAACTAATCACTTATGAATGAAATTGATGAGCTCCTGACATGACTGTCTGGGGATAAAGATATTGAAATCCACAGTGGAGTGACCATACCCCTCAACCTGGAAACATCAAAAATCTGGGCAAAGGCCCATGAAAAATAGGTACAAATCTGTATGCTGATTAAGATAGAATTTGTATACATAATTATGTAACCCCACACATTCTAATGGAATTGTGTGATACCAACTTTCAAATGCAAACTGAAGAACAGACAACCAAAATATGGCCCCAGACCATGTAGTAAATGGTAACCATTATTTTTTGAAATGTGTAGCAATGATATTCACTGGAAAGGGAAAAGATGATGAACCCCAGGATTTTATTTTTGGTGACTTGCAGTATGTGGGTTTTGTGGTAAAAGTAGGGCATTTAATGGTAGGTAATATTCTAATCTTAGAAAAAGAATATTATAGCTGGCTAGGACAATCAAAAGTCATTCTCCATGGCCTACTGATCAGTGGCGTAGCCAGAGTTTCTGCCATCTGGCATTGTCTTTGAGTTTGCTGCCCTTCCCACTCACAAAATCATGGTCAAATGAGGCCCCCATACACAACCAGTCATTCCAATGTCCTATTTCTTGGCTATTTCACACCATTTACCATAAACATTGTAATATGCATACTTTTTTTACTTCAATAATGATTATTTGCATTTCATGTAGCATTACTCATGGCCTACCTGTATACTACTCTAACTCTGCTCAAAAAAAATTATAGATATATTGTTATTCTTATTACCTGTGTTTTTAGCTGTCTCTGCATGTTTAATTACATAAGCTGTACAATGTTTAACCCCATCAAATGTATATGTATATCCTCACCTTTGTGTAATCTGTATGTGGAGCTTTTTCTCAATGTTTAACCCCATGTAATGTATATGTATATCCTCATCTTTGTTTAATCTGTATGTGGAGCTTTTCTCCCCCAGGACTCCATTGAAAATGGGTTCTTCGAGCCCAATGGACTATCCTGGTTAAACAAATGCAAATAAATAAAAATAAATAAATAAATTTAAAACTTTAATTGCATTTTATAGCACAAACACTAATAGACACCTGCTAAACAAAGTAATACAGTCTCACAATGAAAGCAGATTTAGCATTAAAACTTCTCTGCCCTTGAAACTCACATTCATTGAAGCAGCACTGAAACTCACATTCAAAGAAAATGCATCTGGCCAGTGACGGATAAAGATTACTTTCAGGCTATTTTCAAATCATAGGCCTTTTACACATGAAACATACATGTGAGGGGGAATTCAATAAAGCCTACATGGATTAATTTTCCATATAGGCATAGTGGCATGGAGCTTACACAGAAGTAAGCAGCCATGCGATCCAGTAAACAGAGCTGAGGGATGTGCACAGGCATGCCAGCACGGAACTGTCCATGGCATGCAAATCACCTCATAAGCAGGTGAATTGCAGGAAAATGAGGGTGTAGAGTGATTCAGCAAGCAGATAGGTGGTTATGCAGATCCTGTGTATGTGTCAGAAGTGTACACAGAAAAATTCCATGTACATGAAATTAAAAAGTGAACAGGGGCTGTAAAAGCCCTGTTAGAAGGTTAGAAAGAGCAATGCAGATACAGATATGTGCAAAGCTATGCCCTGTGTGTCCAAAAAGTAATGAAACTAACTGTAAAATAAATTATATTTTTTTCAATACCCATATTATGTTTGTGCAGTGCAGCAGTGCACAAACATGCTGTTATGCAAAAAAAATATTTAAAAGTATATAAAAAAAAAAAAAATAATAAAATATGCCACAATAATGCATTATAGGGCCTTGCATGGGGTATATACAATGGTAGATGTCTGTGGTTGCTATGGAGGCAGGTCCTGGGATAGTGTAGTATCCAGGTTGTGTGCAGGGATCTGTGGGTCTATATTAGATAATCGAACTTTCAAAACTTTGTCATATGGTTAACACCATATGATCGAATTTTTGAAAATTCAAACATTTTAACGGAGATCTCCATACAGCGCGGAATGGGAAGATTTCCCTTTTCTGCACTGTAGTGCAATCTCGGAGTTGGAATATTTAAAGAGTGGGGGATGTGGGAGGTGCAGGGGACTTGCCCCCCCCCAGCTTAAAACATTCAGGTATGTTATTTGTGTAGTTTATTTATTTTTTATTAGATTTTCAACCTTTTAAAAGTTTGATCATATGGTGTCGACCATATGACAGTCAAACATTTGAAAGATCGATTATCTAATATAGACCACAAACCTGTATACAAATGAGCTGGGGTTACTGAATAGCAAAACTGGGTATTCATGCCCGCAGATCAAACCTGTGTAGCCCCAGAACCAGGTTGGTGTCCACAGAAGAGGTAGCTGACATCAAAAAGGGTTGTGTCTCTATTTCTTTAAGCACATTGGAGCACTGTGGCACCCGTTTGTGCATGACATGGCTGACCTGAGCAGAAGGGGTGCATCCAGTGCTACTAAGCTTTGCTTAGCTTTGGGGCACATGTTTAAGCTGGTTTGAGCTGTGCTGAGCATGCCCATTCATAGTGGTGTTTCTATTGACTGCTGAGCACTGTTTATACCTGCGGTGTGGGTTTGCATGCTGCCCAGCAGTGCTTAGCAAGGAAGGCTGTCAAAAAAAGAAAAAAAAAGAAATTGGCTAAGAAAGTCACTCATATATAAATTACTGATGACCCCTATTCCACCTATATTGGGCCATTCCAACCTCTCATTGATGTACTTGGCAGGTGGAATGCATCATAGTTAGCCAGTCACACAGGTTGCATCTGAAGCAGAACACTGTAAACTATGCATACACCTTATAATCTGATTTTACCCCATACTCTGCACCGTTGGAGTACAGACTTGGGAATTTTAACTGAGAGACTGCTAGGGGCTGCTGCAGCTCTGCTACATCTGTAGGTGCTAGATGCTGCGGTTAGTGCTGATGCTGATGCTGACAATAGGCTTGGACTGAGAAGGAGAACAGTGTTCAGGCCCAGGGTAACCTTCCAGGAGCTACATGAGCTGGAGATTGTAGAGTGTTACAGGGTGGACAGGGACATACTATAAGAACTCACCAAGCTCTGCTGCCCTCAACTCAGACCCAGAGCCAACAGAAGGGAACCCATCCCAGTGGAAAAAAAGAGGTATGTGTAGTCCTAAGGATACTAGCTACAGGTACTTTTCAAAGACCAGCTGGGGACATGATGGGGGTCTCACAGGCATCAGCATCCAGGGTACTCCACCAATTCCTGGATGCCATGCAAACACATGCCAGTGAGCCCATTTATTTACTCTGCACCCCTATGGAGAGGGCCAGCAGTATGCATCTATTCTACTGTGTAGCACACTACCTTAAGGTACTGGGTACCATAGACTGCACTCATGTACACATCAAAGCACTGCCCGGTGAGGAGGGTAGAGTCTGCATCAACCACAAGTGGTATAACTCCATCAACTACCAGGTCATGTGCAATGCCCAGGGCATTATCATGAATGTGTGTGCTGGCAGCCTTGGTAGTTACCATGATTCTAATATCTGGCACACATCACAGCTGTACCAGATATTTGCTAGGGGGGACATCCTATACTGTCATCTACTGGGGGATGCTGGGTATGCACTGGAACCGTGGATGATGACACCCATCAGAAATGCACACACACCTACCAAAGGATGCCATAATCAGGCACACACACAAACTAGGAACATCACAGTGCATATGTTTGGGCTGCTCAAGTCACGATTCTGGTGCCTTGATATATCTGGTGGAGCCTTGCAGTACTATCCAGCCACATGTGTACAGATGTTCACAGTATGCGCCATGCTACACAACATGATCCTGTGGAAACAGCTGTGGTAGGATCATCACAGGGAAGGGACACATAGCCCCCCCCACCAGTGCCTAGGTCCCTACAACCACACCTACATGGGGGACTTGGAGGAGGAACCACTAGAGGTGTCCCTGTAAGGCAGACGTAGGCATGCCCAGTATGCCCTGGCTTTCTGGCCTTGGCCAAGTGGCAACATATAGAACATGCACTGACAACCTAGGGTCCTAGGGACTGACACCTTACTCTGACTCACATACATAGTAAAAAGGATGCCAGCCATACCATACAACCTGCACCTAACCATGTATTGGCCATGTACTGCATGCATCAGACAGAGTCAACCCTGAAACACAGGTCTCTCAACTGCTGTGTTCACAAGGTAAGTCACTGATGTCTGCCACCATCTAAGTTTGTATGATCAGAAAATCTAGGTGACATGTATAAAGGGTAGTAGACCTTCTCACAAAGTATGAGTGCGCAATTATGCCAGCTGCCCCCATTGTCCCAGACATGATTTCTTACACATATGCACCTAGGAAAACATGCACAAATACTGCTATACCTTGCTGACATCATATTTCTGCTGTGTTGCCATGCTATCCTGTGCCGCTGTACTGCTGCCATGTGTCTATAGCATAACCACTCAAACCCTTGGAAAAGAAACATGCACAGGTTCATAATACACCTGTCATTCTGTCACACTACCACCAGTCTAACATCATGCACCATAGATACACATACGCAAGGTTTGCTGTGTAGTCATGACACATGGCAGCACACAGTATCTGTTGTGACCCATGACACGTGCAATGGCATAACAATACTGCACTACACAGCTACATTGAAAGTAATATAGGCACCCTATACATCAGACACACATTTATATTTCCCTGAATCGATGGCACAGATGGCAGGGATGTGGCACAGGTATCATTACATGCACAGGGTATGGTGTGGGGTGCCAGAGGCCTAGGCTGTGCTGGTGGCAGCATGTGTGTGAGTCAGGAAGGGTTACTCATCAGATGTGCCATGGAGAAGTGCCATGTGTGTCTGTTGGTGACCTACATGTGACAGTGATGTTTGAGGGTATTCGTGTACACAGTCAAGCCCACTGCTAGCCTTACATGTGAGTATGTTGGACAGCTGTGGACAGTTCACCATCTCCAGCCATGATCACAGGAACATGCTCTGTCAGGAGTGGCACTGGTACCACCACGATCAAGGTCAGATGCTGTGCTAGCACCTGATGGTAACTGCTAAGTGCTAGGCCCATGTCCCCAAAGGACCACTCAGGACAACATGCCCATGGCCTGCCACATTGTAGTGTAGAGGTACTGCCACTACAGGAGTGTGACTATGAGTGTGAGTGTTCATGAACCCATGGTCTCTCAGCAGATGTTCTTGCTGACCTATATCCACATGCCCGATGCCTTACCCCAACCAGATGTTCCAGGACAGACAATGTGCCGGCAAAGACAGACACTGTCTCAGCCTGCTGTCTGTCCACATCAGTGAGATGATCCATGGCATCACCAATGTGGTGAAGGTAGTCATGGATGTCAGACTGTGCTGCATTCATGACCCTGAGCATCCATCTGGTGTTGCGTTTGGTATGTGCCTGTGTCTCCATGATGTCCCAAAACATGCAGTGAGTGACCTGTGATGTGACACCTCTGACAGGATGTGGATGGACATAAGTCCCTGTCAATCTGCCTGAGTTGGACCTCACCAGCTGTCTGGCTATGGCCAATGTCTACACTCACTAATGCCATAGTTGCCACACTGTCCTGTTCAATGTCGACACCATGTGATTGTCCAATATATGTGGCCTCTGGGGACTGGGTATGTGTGGGTATTCTGACCGTGTATGGGGACAATGGGGGCAAGAGGGATGTCAACAGATTTAGCCCTCAATAACCCCACCTGTGCATCACTATGGCTATCATCAACATCAGAGCCCAATGGGACACTGACATCAGGTTGTGAGAGGGACAGACTCCAACCCCCTGTTCACCATGAGGAGGAAGACAAAATCAATACATTATTACCTGCACTATTATGTATGATAATCCACACAGAGTCATATAGATGAGGAGCCACAACTGCATTACCAGTCATACATCTTCTCATCACTGGTCTCATACACAACACACAAACACACAACATACACAGACAAGACAGGCCCTTTCTAGCATGCACTTCATCTACAACCAATGAATGTTCTCAGTACACTACACCTGTGAGGTATACAATATGGCAGCGCATGTGATAGAACTACAAATAATACCCAGTACACCTATCCTCAGAAAGATATGTCTGCTATAGTATCACTGCCACAGGTATGTACCATCTCCCTACAGTGATTGAACAGATATCCTGGAGTCATTGCCTCTTGTATAGCAGGCTTCTTCATGACTATAACTGCAAACATGTTAGTGTTTGTACAAATACACAGCTGTGATTATCTATTGTATGCACTATAGTCAACTGCTCCAATATGGAACATGCAACTATTCCACTCTGGCTAAACATAACAGTCGTGCCTTGGGCTAAATGGCAGTGGTTAACATTCATATGGTATATATAAGTTGTAAAGCAATGGTATCAGAGTTACCAGGTACAGGACCACAGACTCCAGCCACACCTGATGTACCTATGAAAATGTGAGAGAGAGGGATTGTCAGCAATACCAAATGTTGCACTGTTAGAGGGTAATATGTGCATATATCCATATGTAATCTAGGCAATGTGATACTATCTACATTGCTGAAATTCTGAGTATGTGTGCACAACTGTACACTAAAACAACCCCCCCATGCAGATAGACCTGACACCCATGTACTGGTATGCAGAGCCTGCCATAATGACTGATACGCTATTACACTGGTGAACAAAGTAAGCTTACCTGAACACTCCTCTGATGTGGACACTGTGGCACCCACCTCCAGGATGTATGAGGTGATGGATGCCTGGGAGCTGGTGGTTGATTCTAAGTTTACCAGGAATTCCTCTGTAGCTGTGAGTGGTTGTTCTGTTGCAGGACCTCCACTGGTGGCAGCATGATCCCTGGCCACAGCAGCTGTCCTTTGACATGCAACATTAAGCATATCTGGGGCCCTGTGTTGGACCTGCTCACACGTTCTGTCCTGATGTCCACTTTGGTTAACCACCATGAGAAGGTCACCCCACAATGCTGCATGCTGATCACGATGTTGGCAACCCCCTGAAAGCAGAATGTGATGATGCAGTCTAAGGCCATCCAGGATAACAGTATTCTCAGCAGCTGTGAATGGGGGATGCCTCCTTCAATACATTATTCCTGAAAGATAACAAGAGGGGAACACATTACAGGACCAGATACATGGACATCCACTATGTACAGACCCTACACAACAAATATGGCCTGCACTATCCACTGCTCCCTCACACATCATACATACATGTGTGGCTATCACCAAGATAGTAGCAATACTGGGTATGTCCCTGTGTGTTGTGACATATTCTGTTCTATGTCTCTACACCCATCACTGCCATCTACTTTGGAGTGTCCCTTATGGGCAAGCTCACACTAATATTTCATACAGCCACTGTTGGACAAATAGCTGTGTGATATTACAACAACTATATGGGGAGAGTTCAGCAACAGCAGTGTGCAACAATGACAGACAGCAATCCAAACCTGCTGTAGTATATGTTCCCTGTAGGCATTCCACTTCCCGAACAGACAGATGTTTGTGGACTGTGAACATGTACCTCATGAATGTGTTCCTTTTGGCACAAACATGTGGATGTCTGACAAATGGTTGTTGATGGATAATAGGGAATCTGGCTGTCACACACCATATCTGTCAAAAAACATGTATGTTACAGTAATATCTGTTAGTGTATTCATAGTTTTACATTGTATGCCCAATATGTGCCCCCTGTCACTGAGGTTGGGCCTGTGCCCCCCATTACTTATGGATATGACCAAATCCCTGCTGTAGGAGGTTGATTGGTATGTTAGCCATAGCTCTCAACCAATGAGGGATGAATATCAACAAAACTGTGACTTAGCCAGGGTACATCAGGGACAGTCAGGGACACCTGTAGAATGTCAGCACTATTTATGTGTGGCATTGACAGACTGAGAGGTTGTGAATGACAGTACATTATTTGATGCTACAGTATATACACCCTTATGTAGTGTCACTATGTCTAACACAGATTCCACTAGTTTTCCTACAACAGCCAACCACTGTAGGAGGGAGTAACAGGGGCAGAGCTAGGATTTGACTCAAAGCAGGGACAGTTGAGAGACATGCCTATAGCTGTTGGACAGCAGAGCATTACCAACATGTCAATGCCATAGATGTATGACAGGCCTACTGTTGTAATACCTATTCCCCATACCTCCATCCTACTATCTGCATTCCATTATATGAGGAAATGTATTACATACCTGGTAGAGTAAAGTACTCCTTTTTTGAAGTGTTCATCTGCAAATAGCTTGCAAATCCATTGTCTGTGTGAGCAAAACAACATACCAACCTATGACCCATAGGCAGTTAATTGCGTTTTGTAGGTAATGCTCATTAGCAGGTAATTGATTGTGCACCAATCTGTGGCTCAGACTTGATAACTACATTCAAAACAGCTGGGTTGCACTTTCATTAGCCAATGACATGGCACCACAGTGCAATATTTATGGCTTCCATGTAGGCCTTGGCCCCTTTTTTAGCCTTTAGATGGACATTAGTGAGGTGTGGAGACTACAGCACAACAGACAGTAAGTACAAATGCTGTCCACTGTTGAGATTTCTGAGGTATGTCCACAGTTTTGCATGACATGTTTGGCCACTGTCCCATGACATTGTGATTATCTGGCAGTTCAGTGGTAAACATTGTAGGTTGAGGTCAGTAAGGAGAGGGAGACATGTGAATGTCAGATGTCATACCCATCAGACTACGTATGCTGATGCAGTCGCTACATTTCTATCAGCTCAATATCTTTGTAGGGGCAAACTGTGAAACATGTCCCTGTGGCTGGACTTTTGCCCCCCCCACACCCTTTATGTATGGGTGTGTATAGATTCCTTGTTCGAGGAGGTCGTGAGGTATAGTAGGTCTGTAGCAACTAGCTGAACATACTGCTGCATATGTTCTAGGCTGCAGCTACTGCTGCAGTCTAGGACAAATAGAGAGTAGTGTGAACTCTTTGAAGGGCAGCAAGCTGCATGTGTAACTGAGGCAGCAGTGTCAGCTCTCGCACAGCAGAGCCAGGGTAAGGGCACCCTTTACAGTCCAATCGAGGCATGTGCTTAAGGTACATCTGTTATGTAACAGTGCCAATCACAGAGTAGGAGGCGGCATATAGTTTGGCTATAGAAATATGTGCAGAGTGTGCCTCCCTACAGGCCTTTGACTTGCAAACATGGGTAGCAGTTAATGCAATAGCAGCAACTTGTGTGGGTTAAAATTAAATGACTCAATCATTACTTGCTGTGTTTACAAGAATGTAATTGATGTGCAACACACTGGATTTGAACCCAGGACTATGACTGGCAAAATATACTATCATATCATCCTTAGCAGGCATGGGGATAGAACTTCAGCAAACTTTTACAGACTTTCCAGGCATGCAGCCATACCAAGATTTCACATTTTATTTATTTGAGTCAGTGCTGTAGCTGGTGTATTTGCAAGATATATGTGCAAACATACAGTCTATGACGCATGTTATCTGCATCCATCATTATGTGCATGGCTTTCAAAGGCAGTTGTTGTGCAGCATGGTCCCAGATTTACACATGTACTTTACCATTGCTGCCTTAGCAGGCGTGTTTAAAGATGATGCTGATAAAAGGGAATAATTACTTACTATCATACCTCCCAACCTGTTAAAGCAAGAAATCTGGACAATACCATAAATAAAAGTGGAACAAAGGCCCATGAATAGGGACAATCTATACATATTGCTCTTACAAACTTAGAATGTTGATAGAATAACAGGTGTTGCATTAGCATGTGTTTTCTGAAGGGTAAGAAGTATAACACTGACTTGTCTGTCATGATTTTCTAACCTCAATCTTTAATGCCTTGCCACTACCTTACCAGAAAAATACGCTTTTCTGAAAAATGGGACAAAAATAAAGGGCAAAGCTCTGTACAGTCTGCAACAATCTGTACAGTTAACAGGTATGCCTGCTATGCCAGGCCTCATGTACATCCATTATTATTTATTTGGCTGTGTACTGTTATATTGTTTGGAACACAGTCCCAGGTACACTCCCATTTTTCCCATTATATGTACTTGCAGTGTGTCTGCGGCAATCAGTATATTTTACTGGAAACATTTGCTTTAATTCAGAGTTGAGTGGCCTAGTGGGCTACTGCACAATATTGTAGTTGACAAGGCCTGGGTTCAAGCTGTGGCAGGGGGGACTATATTGCAGATGTGAGAAACACATAAGATCATTAAAGCACATTTAAGCAAGTTTGTGTGAAGCGCCACTAAGCTCCGTGCAAATCCACACTAAAATTAATAAAGAAAAGAAAAAGGGGGGTAATAGTACAGTGGTGAAATGGGGGCAAGCAGGGGGAAAAACATACTGAAAGCCAAGTAGAGTTGTGCAGGAAGGGTGTAGGAAAGGACCATAACTTTCCATTTCTTGTACAGCAGCACCTTGTAGCTTTTACAGACTTTGTACATGAATTTGGACCATCAAACCCCAGACAGAGGGGTGAGAACAACAAAAATGTGTTGTCAAGGCAACTGGACCTAATTAGTTGTGTCCAGTGGACACGTGTAAAATGGAGAGCTATGTATGGGTCCAAATCTGCTCCTTCACTGCCCTGAAGGTGGCTGTGTTGGAAGCTGGGCACCAGGGCCACCAGGCCACACCAGGTTGTCAAGTCTGCTCTCAATCTGGAGCAGGTGTTGATCATAACTCCTATGCAAAATCCAATGCACCATGGCCAGCAGTTGATCCTAGGTGACTACTATCTCTCCACCACAGCTCCTGGAAGGGGGGAATGGGCCCCATCCCCTGAGGCAGTTTCACCCAAAGGTGGTGCAGGGCTAGCAGAGGGGGCACCACTGGCTTTGGTCCCAGACATGCTAGGACCTGGTGCCATGGCTGGCTCAGGCAGGGTAGGTGGATCAACAGGAACCGGCCTACCCTGACATGCTGTGGTGATAAAGGTATAGCAATGCATTTAGATTAGTTATAAACAAAACATTTTGTTAGTTATAACAGCATGCCAGAACAGTGGAGATAACCCATTAAAATATCAATGCATATTATATGGAACGCAACAATAAATAACATAACAGTCAGTATATTAAAAGCATGCCAGTAACAGTTATGGCATAAGGCCAACAACATTGGTAATTCAACAGGATATGTTAATATGCAACCATTGCAATACATAACAATAATAAAACACATGCCCAAAATAAAGTTTAGAGAACAACATATGTTAATAGTAAACCATAACCAATGTAAAACAACAATAAATTTAGATGAAGATAAGGGGTGGGGAAAGAGAGAGAGAAATATAGTCTATTAATACCAGTATAGGCTATATCGTTTACAATAGTACTGCTATATACTCTACGGGTTTATACTTCCTTTATGTTTAACAGTGCCCTATAGCTGCTGTAGCACGTATATACTTCTCAAGCTATCCGCATGGGACAGTATGGGTCAAGCAGTAACACCTGCAGGTACATATCTACAGAGAACACTTACACATCAGGTGGACCTATATAACTACCAAGGTGTACTATGGACTGATGCAGTATGACTGTGCTATTGACATAATTATGTTAAGGATACATGTGCAACAGAGGGATTATGCAGTGGCAATTACAGTCCTTGACAGTGTGACACTTGAGAGACATGTATGTGTACAGTACAGAGAGTAAACAACTATCATGCCATCCTTGGCAGGCATGGGGATAGAACTTCAGCACACTTTGAGATTCTTTAAGCATAAAGCCATACCAAGATTACACATTTTATTTTTTTTCTTTTATTACTACTGTACTTTTTGCCTTTATTTTATGAAGTCTTATCACATTCCCAGTCAATGCTCTTAGCAGTCTGTTACATCTGAACGCATACACTCTTTTTCTTCTTTTGGCT
This sequence comes from Protopterus annectens, assembly GCF_019279795.1. Classification (NCBI taxonomy): domain Eukaryota; kingdom Metazoa; phylum Chordata; order Ceratodontiformes; family Protopteridae; genus Protopterus; species Protopterus annectens. Next base: position 137,383,783 of record NC_056740.1, read on the forward strand.
GTTCCCGTTAGGGGACACCACAGTGGATCATCTGTTTCCATTTCTTCCTGTCCTCTGCATCTTGTTCTGTCACACCAACCACTTGCATATCCTCTCTCACCATATCCATAAAACTTATCTTAAGCCTTCTTCTTTTCCTCTTACCTGGCAGCTCCATCACTGGCATCCTTTTCCCAATCTACCCAGCATCCCTCCTCAGTACATGTCCAAACCAACACAATCTCACCTCTCTGGCTTTGTCTCCAAACTGCCCAACCTGAGATAACCCTCTAACATACCGATCCCTAATTCTGTCCATCCTCGTCACACCCAATGCAAATCTTAACATCTTTAACTTTGCCATGTCCCGCTCTGCCTCCTGCCTTTTTGTCATTGCCACCATCTCCAATCCATATAATATAGCTTGTCTCACTATCCTCTTGTACACCTTCCCTTCCATTCTTACCAGTACCCACCTGTCACAAATCACCCCTGACACTCTTCTCCACCCACACCACCCTGCCTGTACTCTCTTCTTCACCTCTTTTCCACACTCACCATTACTCTGAACTGTTGATCCCAAGTATTTAATCTCATCCACCTTCAGTAACTCTACTCCCTGCATCCTCACCATTCCTCTATCCTCCCTCTCATTCACACACGTATATTCTGTCTTAGTCTTGCTGATCTTCATTCCTCTCCTCTCTACAGTACATCTCCATCTCTTCAGGGTCTCCTCAACTTCTTCCCTACTCTCACTACAGATCACAATGTCATCTGCAAACATCATAGTCCATGGGAACTCCTGTCTGATCTCATCTGTCAACCTGTCCATCACCATTGAAAATAAGAAAGGGCTCAGAGCTTATCCGTAATGTAATCCCACCTCCACCTTAAATGCATCTGTCACACCCACCACAGACCTCCCCACTGTCAGACTACCCTCGTACATATCCTGTACCACTCTTACATACTCCTCTGCTACTCCTGACTTCCTCATGCAATACCACAACTCCTCTCTAGGCACCCTGTCATATGCTTTCTCTAAGTCCACAAAGACACAATGCAACTCCTTCTGACCTTCTCTATACTTCTCCATCAACACTCTCAGAGCAAACATCACATTTGCAGTGCTCTTTCCCAGCATGAAACCATACTGCTGATCACTAATCATCACCTCTCTTCTTAACCTAGCCTCCACTACTCTTTCCCATAACTTCATGCTGTGACTGATTAATGTTATCCCTCTGTCTGAACACATACACTATTTACTCATAATAAGGGCTGCTTCACACATTTACCTGTATTTCCTGTGGAGAGAACATCTGTCATCAATACAAAACTGAATCAATAATATTTATTAGTACATGGTACTGGATTCAAACCCTGGTCTGTGGCAAAATGCACTAGAGACAGAGCATCTAACAAACTGAGCTACTGAGCCACTGCTGACTACTGACTGACTGATATTTGCCTAGAGCTCACCTGGAAATGAAATATGACCTGGTAATAGTACTCCAGTTTTATACTAGACTGTGGTGACAGTTGAACACACATGCATGAGATTCATGCATGATGAAGATACTAGGTAAACTATACATTACTACATATAATGCAGGTGTACACAATATACTGTTAGTGGGTGGAAATATCTGTGAAGTCTGCAAACCATATCAAATTATTGGGTTGGGCAGCTCACCCATACTGGCCTGCAGCACCACACATCAGAGCATGAATGCATATAGCTGAAATGCAATGGTTAATGCAAGACAAGCCTGATATACACAATATACCTTGGGTGATAATGGTATTGCTTCAGATGTTACTGCAGAACAGGTGTCATAATACATTTCTTGTACTATATCTCTGAATGTACAGTTATTGCATAACACTCTTTATTAGCTATACCTTGAGGCAGGTAGTGGTATTCTTTTTTGTTTTTACTACAGACCAGTTGTCATACTCAATGTCATGCAAAACAACCCTAATTATACACATATGGCACAGCACAGCTTTATTAGAGGTACCTTAATGCAGCTAATGGTATAGTTTTGAGTATTTATTGCACAACAGAAGATATAATGCAGGTGTTGCAATACAGCTGTAATTCCACAATTACTGCAGTACAAACTTTATTTAATTTACATTATCAGGGTTAATGCTTTATTCTTCCCTGTTTATTGCACTATAGTTGGCAGTAGTCACTTACTAAAGTACTGGCCTATATCCACGTTCATTGCAATACACAAATCTTTACTGTATGTACCTATTGGCAGTTAACGCTTTACTTGCTCTTGCTTATTTGACTACAGATTGCAAATTAATCTGTACTCACCACACTCATGGCACAACCTGGTCAAGCACCCTGCATGCACATCTAGGTTTCAAGCTCTCTCCTCTGCAGCTGTAGGGAGAGAAGCACACACTTATGCATACCTGTCTATCAAACATTCAGATTAGGTATTGGTAAAACATAACAGCACTTACAAACTTGTGGGGCATTCCTATCCCGATCTTCTTGGACCCAGGTGCCCAGAAGATCCCCCATCTGATGCTTCAGGTCATCATAGTGGTGACGGATCTGCTCACATGCGCGGGAATACCTGTAGCACTAGTGAGATCATGTGCCAGTTAGTCCCAGGCCTCTGCCTTGCAGTCTGAGTCCTGGAACTGCCTTTGCAGCAGCTGGTCTTCATGGTCTTTCACCAGGAGTCCAACCATGACCCTAGACTTCTGAATGTCCAACGTTTTGCCTGGAAGCATGCACTGTCTCCAATGCCTGCCATAGTTCCTGCACAGTTCAAACTCCAAATGGTTATGCTGTATTCATGCCTGTTGTGCTTAATATAACCCATTTTACTGCCCTTACATGCCATTGAACAATTGTTAAAAATGTGGTCCATCACTTGGCACTGTGCATATCAGAGCAGCTGAGCTGAGCAGTGCTTAAACTGGCAATGCTTAGCAGTGCTTTACAGTGAGAAAACCAGCTAAGCACAGCCAAGCACTGCCAAACACTGTCTAAACAGAGATTGTTTAAGAAGTGCTTAACTAGTCTGAGCAGGTCTTAGCAGACCTTAGCTGAGTGCAGCATATCATGATTTAAAAATAATTGGCATAATTAATGTTTCCAAAATAATTGCTTAACTTCCCTTCCTTGTATTCAAACCCCTAACCTACTGCCGTAATTTTTTCCACTTGGTTATGTGGATATCCGGAATGCTGCTATACTTTTATATATACTTCTGAGCCACGTTTAAGCACTGCTAAGCACCACACCATGCAAACCAGCTAAACAATGCTGAAACTTGACCTTCGAATCAAAAATTGAATGCACCCAGTTTCTATTTTTAGATGTCTGGCACGAGCCAATTGCTGCGTGCCATGCAGTGCCGCACAAACTTAAAAAAAATTATAAAATATTAAATCCATGTATATCATGCACTTGGATAGTGCAGGGGGTGTGTTACTCATCTGCGAACACAGTTAGTGACACTACCGAGGTGGAACTGCATATATGGACATGGTAACTTCCGTGTAGGCTCTACACTATGCCTACACGAAATTTATTAAATCTGGGGGCACCTTCCTGATTGTATTAAATTATATTCATTTTATAATACAGTATACTTGTTATACCAAGTTTTAAATTTATTATTTTGAAGATTTTTCCAGTAAACAATGAAACAAAATGCATAAACCAATAATGACAAAACTGCCCGATTCAGAATATTTCCATCATAAAAGTCTACTAAAACTTTTACATTCTACCAGTATCAGTAAATATGCACAATTTCTGCAGAAGTAAGTCTTATAATTCCACATTAAAGAGATCTGTAACTAATGAAGAGATTGCTGCTAGCAAACAACTTTATATTTCATTGTTTCACCTACAAATAAAGTGCCTATTGCCCTTGAGGAATAAATTGCCTATGTTACATGAAAATAAATGATAACTAGTAATATTGCAATAGGTAATGGAAGGCAAACTGATAACAGGTTCATAGTTACTAGGTATCTCTGCCACAGAGGACATTCTCAGGACTGCAGCATCCACCCCCTTTAAAAGTACAACACAGTACAGTATCAGCAATCCATCTACATAGCGTGAGAGTAGAACCCACAGCTTTCTGCATCAAAAGCAAACATTCTACTTGTGCTACAAACAACACAAAAAGACTTGGCATAAGCAGCACTAAACCTCTCTCCTTCTGAAGAACTATGCAGCACAAGAAATCTGGAAAAAGCCAACATTTATTGGGGGATATAAAGGCCCAAAACCAGGGAACATTTTAAACTTTGCTTGTATAATCTTAGAAAAGTTGTCAAAATAAAATGGTTTATGTTACCATGCATTCCCTGAAAGATAGGAAGAATGAAACTTAAAGGGCTATCATTATTTAATAAATTCAGTTCTCAATGATTTGCCACAAAAACACAAATTTTAAGAGAAACAGACCAAAAGTAAGAGCCAAACATTCCAGACATGCTGTAAAACTTTGGACAGTTGAGAACTATGGACTTAACTCCTTGAATCACAAGTGGTGGTGGCATGGGTAGAAAATTTAGGCTCTTGATCCTTGTACTTAAGGTACAGGATTTGAGTCTGGGTAACCCTAACCACCATTTATACCTAACTAGGGCATTTTATACACACACACACACACACACACACACACACACACACACACACACACACACACACACACGCACAACATTTACTCTCACCCCCCCCAACACACACACACACACATTTACTCTCACCCCCACTCTCATGCACACACTATCCATTTTTGACACTTGTCACTGTCGACTTCCGCAACCGTGCATATGGTAACAACTGTGCCCTATCCTCAGTACTGTATTACCTGGGTAGCATATGTCTGATACACATGTGGCCAGCCTGTCCATGGTAGACTAGAGTCTGTGTGTAGTTCTGCATGCATCGTGTTTACTGTTATATGTAATGCCTAATCTGATCCATAGTTATGAACTAAACACTGCCTCTTAGCCAGTGATTATGGCATACCAGGGATGGGTTTAGCATAATGATTAAGATTTTCACCCTAGACACAAGATACAGGTTTTGATTCTGACCTTGCGTTATTGGCTAGACTTAAAATGTCCTTACAGGGCAGTTAGCCTAGTATGAACCTATGAACTGCACATACCTCAATCTGACGTAGTGAACTACTGCAGATGCCTTGTCTACATGCTCCTCAAGTACCTGCTTTACTTCTGACTTTGAGATTTCCTCCCCCTGAATGTTTCTACCCTGCTGTAAATGCTTACATATCTACAAATTGTGTAACATCATACACCCTGAAAAGATTTTAATGCATATCTCAGGGTCATAATGCAGTAATATCTACACAGCAGAAGCAGGCCTTTAGCAGGTGAATTACCCATAAAGCGATTACTCTGGACTGCAACAAGATACTACTGTATGCTTTCCCTGCAGTAGTCTGTGGGTTTCTTATTGGTGGCATTAGCCATGGTTCTAGGGTGTATCTGGCATCACTGATAAGATGATTTTGTGGAAAATCACTCCACACAAACAGTTGGTATATGTCACATGTATTATAGATGCTGGAATCATGGACATTGATTGGGTAGCCTGTTGCCACATTGCATATGATATCCTGTGCATTACTAGCCATATGGCAATTGGAGTAGAATGCCCTGTGCATAATGTACCACTGTCCCTGCTCACCAGGTGGGGTCCATAATACAATGTGGGTGCAGTCAATACTTCCTAATACAACAGTGAGCCTGAAAGGCTCTGGTTAAGAATGTGTTCATACCTAGACGAATATACTCTGGCAATATGTCAAAAAAAAAAAAAAAAAAAACAAGCAGCGGAAACCTACATTTCCCTGTTGCTTCCTTTCCAAAGCACTGATGTACTGGTTGAGCATGGGAATGCAAGTCCCATACGCATGTGCAGTACATCAAAAAAGGCAACAGGATATGCAGCAGATGCAGAAAAACACCACAGCACCATTATACAAAGACATTACTTAAGAAAAGTATTTTTTTTCTTAAATTATGTCATTGTATAATAACAATAACCAACTCCGTGGTGTAGTGTATTGGGATTTACCAGTTCATAGGTTCATAGGTAGGTACTAGGCTATCTGCCTGAAGGCATTTGTAAGCCTAGCCAGAATGTGTTGGCTTTCGCCACCCCCTTAGATTAGTTCCCTGTGCCTCTGTCCAGCAGAGCCACTGAAGTGATCCCCGGGGTAAACTTTCTGTTTCTTATCCACTCGTCAAGGTTTCTCTTGAAGAGTGTTAGCAAGGATATCTGCCTAATGTAGATTGGAATGTTGTTTCAAAGCATGGGAAGTCTCTGTGACAGGAATCTATCCCTCCAGCAAGTCCTATTTATTGTTGTGGTGAGGTTTAGATCCCTAGAGCATGTGGCTCGAGGGGATAAGCTTTTCTTTAGGTGGAACATGTCCATCAGTTCTAGGTTGGATATGGCCTTGTATGTCAGGCAGGGATCACCTCTGAGTAGGCGGTATGCAACCGAGTACAGCTGGAGTTTCTTCAGTCGAGCTGCATAAGGCATCTGTTTGAGGCCGGTGATCCTCTTGGTGAGGTACTTCTGTGGTCTTTCCAGCTGTTGCAGGTGTCTTGTAAGATACTTCCCAAATGGGGCGTTGTACTCTATGATGGGTCTGATGAGCGAAGAGTAGAGGGGCACAGTGACCTCTTTTGATCTAGATGCAAACCCTTTTGTGATAAGGTGTGCCACGTAGAAGGATTTTCTAACCACTTTGGCAATGTGATTATCAAAGGTGAGTTTACTATCTACTTGGGACCCCAGTTCCCTTATTATGTCTTCTGTATTTAGGGGACTAATACCTATGTGGTAGTTTGTGGGTACTTTGTTTTTTCCTAAGGAGATGACTATGCACTTTTTGGCATTTAGCTTGAGGCCATGATTTTGACACTAGGTGTCCATCTCAGTGAGACCCTTTTGGAGGATGTCTGTGTCAGCTGGAGAGTCAATTATAGCCCCTAGTTTGCAGTCGTCTGTGAACTTGGACAGCCATAGTCCTCCTGTGCTTGTCTGTACCTCTGAGAAGTATATGCCGAACAGGAGGGGTCCTAGGACTGAGCCCTGGGGAACACCACTTGTAACCGGTTTAGAGTCAGACCTAGCTCCCGCAACTCTTACCATGTGGGTTCTGTCCATGAGCCAGTTGGCAACCCATCTTGTGACGTAGGGGTTTATGTTCAGTCTGGTGAGCTTGTCTATAATACCAGAATGGGGAATGGTGTCAAAGGCCTTTGTGGGGTCTAGGTAGGCTGTGTGTACCACCTTTCCCTCATCTATAGCCTTGGTAACTGTCTCAAAGAAGTCCTCCAGGTTTAGGAGGCATGATCTGCCCTTAACAAAGCCAAACTTGGTAGGGTCCAGTGTTTGGAGGTTCCCAATGTCTCTGTTAATGAGTTCCATGATGATGCACTCCATAGCCTTGCAGACCAAGCTAGTTAGGCTTTTAGGGAGATAGTTCCCGGGGTATGTTGTGGCTCCACCTTTGTGGAGCAGAATAACTGTTGCTCTGCACCACTCTATGGGTACGTAACCTGTGGAGAGGCTGAGTTTGAACAGTGTGTTTAGGTGAGGGGTTAGTTCGTCTTTGAGCTTGTGTAGAACGCAGCCTGGGACACCATCTGGTCCCATTGATGCTGTGTTTTTGTCTTTGGAGAGGGCTGTTTTAACCTGAGTGTCTGTGATTTCAGGAGCTCTACATTCTTCTGGTATGGTTATGGGCCCTTTTGGGGGTGAGAGGCAGGTGAAGTTTGCGCTGAACCTGTCTGCCAGGATTTTGGCAATATCAGTCTGTTCAGTGTATTTTGTACCATTCTGCACTAACTCCGAGCAGGTCTGAGCATTGCCACTTAGATTCTTGACATAGCTAAAGAATGCCTTGTGGTTATCTTTGGAGTTCTTGGCAATTTTTCTTTCAAAACTCATCTTGGATGATTTTATGAGGGATCATAGTTTCTTGCTGATACTGATCAGGGATGTCTTCCCTTCTTGGGATTTTACTCTTTTCTGTACTAGTTTCCTCCTTCTATTGTATATCTTGTTTATAGCAGGGGTCCACCAGACTGGTTTCCTTTTCTTAGAGGAGTGAGTCTCAGTAGCTGGCTTTATTTAATCACTCGGGCTTCACTCTCATGGTTAAATCACACCAACCATGGGTGAATCTTAATATACCGCACCAACGTTGTCAGTTATTGCTATATAATCTTACATGCATTCACTAAGTTCAATGTTCCTGGTTATCTTCTTGTTTTTCCTGTTCATTTCCATCTCCCAAACACAGACTCCAGCTCAAGTCCAGGGTACTCCTGATTCTTCTAGGCAACACATGTGCATTTTTTTTTGTTTCTCAAGCATTTTCCTTTGGAACATTGGAAAAAGTTTCACTGTCAAAGTCTGTCTATGAGTTCTGTAATAATCACCCTCTACTCCTCATAAAACACAAAGAAAAAAACAAACTCTACATGCTGATTTATTAACCTGTCCCCACAACTGGAACACCATTGCCTAACTCCACAAAAAGCTACGTGACTCCCAGTAACAGCTTGTTCCATTCTACTTTTATCCTCCCTTACCTTTAAAATTTTGCAAAAATAGTTTCTGCTGTTATAGTTAAAACCTCTCCCTACTCTTACAGGAATCAGAAAAATAATGATTTGATCCTACATTAGTTACCCTTTGAAATCTCAGCCAAGGAAGGGGACTTCTTTAAAACAGTCCATTCCAAATGGTAGCACAGACCCAAAGTGCTCAGAAACCTAATAGTGTACCCACATTTTTGAAAGAAGCTTCTACAGCACCTAAGGAAAATATACAACTGCTGTTGCTTCCTGAACAAAGACTATTACTCTTCTTTTACACTTAAACAAACATTAGCCAACACCATAAATTAGCTACTCAGCCATACATTTTAACAGGTTTAGAACTTCTCAGACCTTTGGTCTATCTTTGTGCACATTACAGTAAAATTATTACTGGCTTGGTACATAGAAACACATTGAGAACAATCATTTAAAACTGTGTTACTGTTACAAATTGTTACCAAAGTACATGGAAATGACATGAACAAATATGTAAAACTGCATGATTCTATGAATAGTTAGCAATGTGCAAAATATGAAATAATCATTCCCTGCAACTCTGTAATATAACATTTTTGCCATGTTGCTCTTTCTTCTATGTATAACCTTTGTTACTAGGAGATATAGACTAACTCTGTCACAAGCGTTACAAAATTACTTGTGCAACAGTTTATATGATGCAAACTAACTCTTCTACAGTCATTTCAAAAGTACTTATGTAATAGTCTTTCCAAAGTCATCTGTGAGCAAACTGTGCTATTGCACCCAGGTTATAGCTGAAAAGGGTCTATCAACCAGTTCACTTTTCTGGTCAACAAAGGATAAATAAATAAATAAATAAATAAAGTCATATAATGCACAGATAATGTTGGCTCTCTCGTCTCCGGTAGGTGGAAACCACCTATGTTTCCCCACAAGCTTTAGCATGGCATCAAGGAAATGGTAAAGTATCCTTGAGACAAATGTCTGGGATACACCCACCAGGTCCCTCAATGGTCACTGAATGGTCCATGTAGCTAATATTCTCAAAGCCACACATACATTGGTGTCCAAAAGGATGATTACTCCATGTATACCCACAGGCCTCCCACAAGCCTGCATATGAGTGTAACAGACTCAACTCTTGCATGGTGCCTCTATCCACACTATAGCTGTCCTCAATTTCTCTATCATGGTATGTTAGATATGGATGGATGACTCAATGTTGCCAGGGTTGATGACATGGATTCATGATAATTTATCACATGAGATTTCCCCAGAGAAAAACAGCGCAACAAATATTTGCTGAAAACCACTTTCAGCTGACATCTACAAAAGCTTTTTTTTGCAGGGGGCAAGCCTCCTGCACCCCTGTTGGAAATATAGCCTTCTGTCTGTAGTATGTTTTCAGAGTTAAAGAGAGTGGCATGCCCTGTGATCTGCAATAAAAGACAGTCATTCTGTTAGAAAGTATGTAAAAACTCCATACCTTCGTAAGTGTTGCTATATGTTATTGGCTGTGCACAAATTTTTACAGGATTTTTCAGCAGATGAGTTCTACTGGGTGATGAAGGTGAAAAGACAAACTGTCTCTTAAATCCATCCCAATTGTTATCCTGTTTTTATTTTTCCCTATACTATTAATACTCTTAGTGCAAATTTAGTTAGCGTCAGTGGCTCAACAGGTAGCATATTCACCTAGGCTGTTAGAAAATCATTAAGGCTGTGGGTTCTCTTCCTACTCCAGGTAATTGAGTTAGTGTTCAAACTGTTGATACTAGAGTGTAACATTAGGGTATGCTGTACTATTAAATGTGTTCCCCTTTGGGTGAAAAGAGACCATTAACAAAGGTTAAATAACACAAAGTTCTCAGCTGTGGGAAAACTTCTGCATCATCATGAAGGTACAATAGTCTGGGCATTATTTAGAGGCCATCAACAAAGGATATATAACATAAAGTTTTCAGCTGTGTGAAAACTTCTGAGTCATCATGACGGGACAATAGTGTGGGCATTTTTTAGAGGCCACCAACAAAGGATAAATAACATAAAGTTTTCAGCTGTGTTAAAACTTCTGAGTCATCATGATGGGACAATAGTCTGGGCATTTTCTAGAGGCCACCAACAAAGGATAAATAACATAAAGTTCTCAGCTGTGTGAAAACGTCTGAGTCATCATGATGGGACAATAGTCTGGGCATTTTTTGGCAATCACTGTTAATGGATTACAAAATAACTGGTTCTGATTTTGTAATCAGCTGCAGTTATTTGAAATCAGTTCATAGGCAGAAAGCAATAGGAGACAACAGAGTAACAGCATATTAACTATAATTGTCTTCAATATCATTGGTGCTTGCACAAAGGATAAAAAGACAGCTTTTTGTCTTAGTATTTCCATCCTGAATGATTTTTCACGTGTTAACTCATGTATTTGTCTGAAATTCAACATTTCTGTAAAATCTGTGTGGAATTCAACATTTCTATAGAAAATGTCTTCCCTGGCAGTTCATAGCTATATAAACTTATGGTTAGCTATGCTGCCTCACACTATTTGATTTTCCAATTTGGTTCTAAATGGTGGTACCTTTTGTGAGGAATATTGCATATTCCCTATGCATGCATTAGTTTTTACTAGGGTTTCTGGTATCCTTCCACATCCTAAAGACCTGTAAGAAGGTGAAATGGTGCATCCCTGAACTGCCTGTGTGTGTGTGTGTGTGTGTGTGTGTGTGTGTGTGTGTGTGTGTGTGTGTGTGTGTGTGTGTGTGTGTGTGTATTCTGTGATGGAATTCTGCCCTTCCAGCACTGGTTATCTGTCTTGAGTAATCAAAGGTAAGCAAAAGCAGTCCAGTATGTGGAAGTGGCTGCAAAAAATCATATTTATTCCATTATATCAAAGAACACAACAGACCAGTTTTGCCAAAAGGAGTTTTTCAGTTTAAAATGCATGATCAACACCCCAGCTTAAATACCTTCACAACATCATTTGAACTCCCAATGCATCCTTAATCCACAACCCCTTTTTCCATTTTTGCACATGGGGTTGGCATGTCAGATCAACAGTGACAATCAGCTAGAGCTAGAATTTACACCTCTAAGTGTCTAGCTCTGCCACAGTACTTCTTCCCCACCACACACTCGCATGCACACTCACACCTATGGCTAATTTAGAGCGTCCAATCCATCTACTGCATGTTTTTGGAATGTGGGAGGAAACTGGAGTACTTGGAGGAAACCCACATAAACACAAGGGGATACAGACTCCACATAAAAAGCACTCTAGCCAAGAACTGAACTACGGAACCTCTTTCTGTGATGCAGCAACACTATCTGTTGTGCTACCATGCCACCCTGTGACCTTTTAATATACTATGCAAATTAATCCTTTTTACTAAAAGTGCCAAAACCAGAAAATGTATATGCAAAATCTACCTTCTATGTATAAGCTTACAAATGTAAATGCAAGTATTTCATGCTGCAACAAATTATTTATCTACTGCTACTGCAGAAAAAAAATATGGCTTCATTATATACAAGTTTACAGAATATAGATGCTGAATGAAATAACAATAATCTCACATGAGTATAAAATATGGCTTCATTATGTACACGTTTATAGAATATAGATGCTGAATGAAGTAACAATAATCTCACATGAGTATAGAATATGGCTTCATTACGTACAAGTTTATAGAATATAGATGCTGAATGAAATAACAATAATCTCACATGAGTATAAAATATGGCTTCATTACGTACATGTTTATAGAATATAGATGCTGAATGAAGTAACAATAATCTCACATGAGTATAAAATATGGCTTCATTATATACACGTTTACAGAATATAGATGCTGAATGAAATAACAATAATCTCACATGAGTATAAAATATGGCTTTATTCCATGCATGTTTATAGAATATAGATGCTGAATGAAGTAACAATAATCTCACATGAGGATAGAATATGGCTTCATTACGTACATGTTTATAGAATATAGATGTTGAATGAAATAACAATAATCCCACATGAGAATACCACATACAGTGATGTCTCTATTTTTTCTGGTAGAGGTCATTTTCAGTTCATTTATGAGACCAGCAAGACCAGTCTTTTGAAGCATTTGACATATTTACAGCCATTCCCTTGTGCTGTACACGTTGTTTGTTGCAGATTACTGTTACTTTACATGCAAGGGGGGGTTGTACAGGTTAGATCCATGTGTAATTTACGTTTGTTTCTTTCTTATGACCATTGAATTCAGGGTTAATCTCATGCATATCTGTAAACCTAAATGGTGTAAAATGGGTATCAGAAAATCAGTAAAGGAAGCTGTATAGTATTTTTAAAGCTAACTAGTCAGAAATAAATGTCAGTATGACTTTTCATTGGGATAACAACTTCAGAGAAAGCAAGGTGCTAATCAAATTTTACTAGTATATCAGGCTATCAAAAGTGAATTGAAGTTACATATTTACATTAAAGGATTTACCAGGCATATGTACAGTGTATCAGGGGCTTTCTTTTGAAATTCTGAATGCTTCACTACAGAAAACTCCCCCATATCTGTTTAACTTTGAGTAAAGGCCTCCCAAGGCTTATTATATGTGTGGATGGTTGTGCACGCACAGGTAACACAGACTGAACAGGTAGGCCATATTATGAAGAAGAAGCACATTTATAGGTTGCCCAGTACCACACAGCTGTGGATCTCAGTAGATGATTGTCCCTTGTGTTGCTATTATGAAAATTGTTTGTTTGTTCATGCTCAAGTTCCTGATATTAAATGAATTTTATGGCAGGGAAGTAGGAAAAAAAGTGAAAATAACACAAAACAAAAGATTATGAAGTCAGTTTTTAATTAGTAATATCTAGAGAGACAGAGAGTCCAGAGATGATGAATGAATTCTGTAAGACATAATGGACTTGATTTTGTTCATGATGCTGGGTATTTTTTTTTGTATCCCTTTCTTCGGTGTTCACTTGTCTGATCCAAAAACTCCTCTACCTTCACCCAGTGGCCCAATCATTCCTCCTGAGCGACTAAAACTAGGCCAAGAAGGCATATTTACCAATCCCTACCTTCCTGGATCATGGCTGAAATTTCTATGGCCCATTTTTTCCCTGTCCTTGAATTCACCTCTTCAATCTGAGTTAAGGTTTGGACCATCCTTTCTCGTGGCAAACACTCTTATGATCCATTCACTCTTAAGAAGTGAGAGTCAGGATGTAGTAAACAGGTCAATCACATCATTTGGTGGACCAGCCTACCCCCTTCCCCATGGCAGTATAGCAATCCTCACAAATGCTGCCCTCTCAGGGAATCGTACAAGCACTCTTCTGTGAACTTTGCCCCTGGCTATGAGCAGCATGAGCCTCATTAGACCTGTTTTTTCTGGTGTTACACAACTTTCCATCTGCAAACTACTGCTTCCTCTCTACCCGGGATAGGTATGCCAGTATTGGCAGCTCAAACTCATCCTTTCCTGCCCAGTCATAACAGCACCCATGCCCTCAATTGAACACAGGTTGACCAGATGATAGGAAGTGATAAACAGGAGTTTATTCCTGCATGTTACATGTAAGGCAAAGCTTGATATGTTTTAAGTTAAACACATTTTTGCTTTTAGGGAACCAACATTTTAAAAATGTTGAAAAGCACCATTTATGGAACAGGCTCCCCATCCATGTGAAACAGACTTTCTCCGTAACCCAATTCAAGTGCAACTTGGACAATTGGATGGAAAACCAGAAATTCATCCCTGGTTTAGCACCTATGTTTCTAATGGACACAAGTAACCTGTAAATGGTTCATCTCCCAGGCCCATGCTTACACTTATCAAGGGTATCAGAACTTGTCAGAGATTTGGTATGCATGGTTGGGCTTAAAAAGGCTGTTGTGGTCATTAGCCTAGTAAACACCTATGAACCTATAACTGAATTGAAGTAATGAATACTATCTTCAGTGACAGCTTGTATCAAAACTTCCACTTGGTTTACTAGGAAAATCAAGAATCACAGTTCTTTGTGTATTCATTTAGCTGAAAATAAATGTCAGAAATAAAAAAGTTATTTCATCAAAATGACAACAGCCGTAATGTCAATAATTCGCAATTCAGTGTTATCGACATTAGCCAGGTTGACTCCCAGTGATGTTTTATTTATGTTTTGCAGGGGGGGGCAAGAAGCCTGCACCACCCATGTGGAGGGCACCTCCTGAATATTTGATATATATATATATATATATATATATGTGCATACACACACACACATATATATATATATATAAATTTCCCAGTTCCCACAGAAGTTAGATCTCCAATCAAAACATCAGACTTATATGAGTGAATGCGTACTAGCATTCGCTAAGGTGGATTCAAACATTTTCAGATCTGCATTATGGAAACTGGGAACCATACATTTGACCATCCTAGTTTGAGTAACTGCCCTTCAACATTTTGATAGTAAACCGTTCCAGTTCATATTGAGCTGAACATCATCATGCTGAATTGCATTATTTACTTTCTTTTTTCATTATTATGATTTCATGTAGATGTTTTGACATGTTTGAATATTATAACCCTGGGCAGATCCTGAAAAAAATGCACTGAATCAGAGTTCCACTTCAGTTAACCAATACAGTAAAATAAAATATGAAAAATAAAGTTCCTCAAAATTACAGAAGAGCAAAACCTATGTAGCCTCTGTTTTTGTGCAGTACAATACAATACAATAAATATAGGTATATTTTGTGAAGAGGATCCTGTATCACTCCACCAAATGTGTGGTGCTAGTGACAGTACTGTCATCCAGAGTGAAGTATAAGATCATACTACTGTCATTACAACATGTAAAATGATAACAGGTAGGTGCACCTAAGTTTGATTCAGTTATTAATCTACAAAATACAATCTAGCACCAAAAGCATAGAGGAAATATAAACTGCTGTCCTGGGTATGGGTCCCCTACCTCCACACCCATATTTAACTGCACACTGTTCACTTACAGAACCACATCACCCTCTATGTGAAGCAATGTCTCTATCCATGGTTACTGCCTTTCATTCAAAGGATTCTTTTCTCACACACATACATGTACACAGCTTCCAGGGAAGGATGGTAGAATTATTCAATTCGCTACAGCCTTCTCTCTGGTCCAGGTAGCACTGCCACCACCCTAAGGAAAGTCATAGTTTCCTAATACACTGTGCTCTTATTTCACTAGTTAATATCTCTTTCACTGGTAGTCAGCACAAGCAGTGTCAAAGGTGTGCACCCCACAGTGAAAAGAATAGTTACCTTCTTCTTAGCTACACAGCAGTGCATAGTTATATTTGTTATAGATAAATCTAGTCACACAAGCTAAAAAGCAAATAAAAGATAAAGAAAATGAAACAAATACAGAATTAAATATACAGGATGTGTAGAGGAAAAAAACTAGCTAGCTGCTACAGAAAATACTGTCCCTAGGCTAGTTTTTCACAGATAGGATAATTCCACAGGCAAGTAAGCAACTAGCTTACTGCTTTGCCTCTTTGATACACCAGTAACATGCAATCATATAACCAAAGACCTTTGTCAGTCTTTTGTCCTCATCAGTGCTGTGGAAATAAATCCTAAACCAGCTACCCCCACACCCAAACCACTGTTATCAGAGTTTATCAAAACCTCTCCACATGTGTTTCCTCTTGAAAGGAATTCCAGGCGGTGCTTAAAAAGTTCCAGTACACATTACATTCCAATGCTTTTTTTATCTTTGTTTATTATATTAGAAGATGGTACCTTCATGTCTCTGGAACCTGCCCATCTGTCTGTCCATTTCCACTTGGACAAACAAAAATGTCTTCATTTTTAACTATAAGAACATACATTGCAGATAAACAGGCAAGAAACAAGAAAAATGCACAGAAAAATGAATCATGTTTCACTCAGCCTGACATTAGGACATTTTATCTACATTCCATTTTAGCCTGGCATTACCCATCAATGTCCATGTGATCACTGATGGCTCGAGCCATTATGCTCATAATTTTAATATTGTTTGCTGTATTTTTAGGGTCCAGTCCAGTATGATCTAATGATCAAATGTTTTGTTTACTCTTGCTGTCACATTTTTTAAATGAGTGAGACTATAAAGCTGTAAACACATATGGTTAAAATCATCCACTGAGGGCTTCCAATTAACACTTCTGTTATGCATAATGATAACATCATATTTATAATGAATGTGAGCTAAAGAAGGACATCTTCTACACCTGAGAGTGTATTGTGACAGTCTTTAATCTGGCAATGTTCATCGGGAACAGGATGGATTCTCTCTGTAGAGAGTATGCAGTTTTTCCACAATAGTGCAATGGTTAGTGTTGTCACCTCACAGCAAGAGGGTCCCCGGTTTGATGATTCTTGGCTGGGGTGCTTTCTGTGTTGAGTCTGCGTGTTCTCCTTGTGTTCAATTGGTTTTCCTCTGTGTGCTCAGGTTTCCTTCTGCATTCCAATGACATGCTGTAAATGGATTGGACAATCCAGACTGGTCATAGGTGTGAGTGTGTGGTGTGGAAGAACTACAATGGCAGGGCTAGCCACTTGGTTGTATAAACCAGGGCTCTAGATGATTGTCACTGAAGAAGTGACACACAAACTTCATGTGCAAAAAATGTGAAAAAGGGGTTGTGGATGGATGCATGCATTTTTTTTTTTCCTGTAAGAGAAGATGAGGTTGTCTCGGTACTTTGTGACAAAACCTCCATCACCCTTATGTTTTATATGAGACAACAGGATATTATAATTGAGGCATGTGACTTCTGAGTCAAGTTCTGTGTCTTTCAGCTATGGTTTAGAAACTGCTAGAATATCAAGTTGATAGATATTAATACCGACACAGATCAAAATAGTTTTACTCCAAACATTTCCAGAAAGTTTCTGTCCTGTATCCTTCTGCCAAACACTGTTTGCTGAATTAATGATATTATTATCAATACAACTTAGATGGGGATTAATCTCTTCAAAATGCAGAATGATAGATATTAGGAAATATACAGATGGACCATAATCTGTTCTTCTCAGCTTGTACTTTAAGTATTTTTATTGTGCTAACAACTGACTGTAAGGATAATATGTTTATAAAAGTCACAAAATATGTCTTTTAATTTTTCATGGTCAGCATAAGAATCTTGATATATACATATCTTTGTATCTTAGATAATATTTCCATCCTTAGGAAAGTGCTGTATTCCAGATCAAGGAAGATTATTTGTGATGCATAACTTAAAATGCATGCAAACACTAGATTCATATTTATATTCAGATTCCATGTACTCTTTTATATCTATTGTTACAAACTTGATTTAAAATTTATACCAAGTAACACAGATATAAAATCTACATTTACACATAACATATGCATAAATATATTATAAAACAAGTTCAAACACTTTCTACAGCTAACTTTTTTCAGACTTTTTGCATTATCAAAAATACATTTGTCATGTTTTTGATAGTGTGCCTTTTCATGATGAACATCAAAATTGCATATTCAATATGAATTATGAGATTTAAATTTTCATAATTAAAACCAACAATTTTAGGAAATAGAGGCTTGCTTATTCAAATGCAGTATGGGTACTCAAATACTACATGTACAAGACCTTTGAGTTTTGTTTGATAACATAGGCAGAATTTCTCAATCTGTTCTTCCATATATTTTGAGCATCTAAGAAAATTTCCACTATGAACCTCAAATGCATACCTTACATATATATTGTTCTTAATTTGTTGTATTTCGAGATCTTCCAATTGTTTTTTTTTTTCAAAAAATGTTAACAATCATCTTCCTTGAATAAGGTATATAGACTTAGTAATACATGTTTCTTTAAGTAATTCACTAGAAATAAGCATCCATACAATTTTAAGATCTTATACATTCTGTTCAAAGATTTAGTTTTTTTAATTCCTGTATCTGACAATACTTTTCTTTCAAAGTATTCTTTATGGTCTTAGTTTTATAGATGCACAAATGTTATCCAGATTGATAAATCTTGTGCATTGATTATTCCTTGTTCATTTAACATCCTTGTCTCATGCCTCAAATAAAGTACAGGAAAACAGGGCAGTAAATATAAGGCCTTTACTGTCTTATAGTGTGATTTAAACAATCCCCAAGACATTTCATCTACACATGCTTCCATTCTTTAGGAAACCAAGGGAGATATTTTGACTATCATTGTCCTTTTTAAGGGAACAGTAGATATCCTGTCTAGTTCATCACCCATACTGTACAACACCTTACAAATGTTGACTATTTTTAAATTCAGAAATTTCTTATGCCATTAGTGGAAAAAAATCAACAAGCAAGTAATTAGCCTATTTTAATAGTTCCCATAAATTTAAGCTTCAGTCCTTGACATTTTTTCATACTGTAAATTGTAGTAACAATGACAACAGGATCACTAACAGTAAACCAGGTCCGAAGTATCAAAAAGAAGAAGCACCAGAACAAAAACTCGGGACTTGGGGAAACACCAGTTATCCAACTGTTTAATCATATAAAACCACAAAACGTTTGGGCATGCGGCCTTCTTTTCTCAGTGTGAAGTTAATATCTAAAAACTAACACTCCATTATAAAACTTTTCAAATAAGATCATGTGACACAGCCTCCAATTACATTACACCTGTGGGACCTATTGTGTCTGGAAGGGGTTGGGTAACTGAACCTATACCACTGCATTTGCAGTCTGTTTTGGGCAAGTATCTTGATGGGATAAAAGGTTATATATGTGACACAGGAGACTTTTTGTTTAAATTACATGAATGGTACAAATCTAAAGAAAGGAGGCACTTTATGTTTGTAATGTTGGATATGAATTCATTATTCACTGTAATCCCTAATAGCTATGGTTTGGATGATGCACATAATTTTTTATGCTCAAATAGTGAAATGCATGGTAGAGAAATTTTAAATGATCTGTGAATGGAAATAGTTTTACTAATAATACATTCATTTTTGAATGTCAGGTCTATCATCAAATCTTTGCTGTGGCTATGGGTACGCCCATAGCCAATACCTATTGTAATATTACTCTTAGTCAATGGGAGGGATGTTTCATCTGTGATTGCCCCATTAATTGGATGTTTCATCTGTGATTGCCCCATTAATTTAAGTCCAAAGTACTATACTATAAGCAGTTTGTTGGCGACATTTTTTTTTTGGGGGGGGGGGGTCAGTTAGAGTTAATGTATTTTGTGGAATATCTGAAAACTACAGCTAGTTTTCTGAAATTTTAACTGAATTTTTCTGAGGATGAGATTTCTTTTATTGATGTAAGGATGAGAAAAAGTGGGAATATTATTGCTACATGCATATTTATAAAATATGTTGAAGCAAACTGATGTACAGAGGTAGTATGTATGCCCCACATATTTTAAAAGGAATTATTAAAAGTCAACTACTAAGGGTTATCAGACTTAATACCAATGAGGGGAAGCGTCTTAACAAATGAATGAGATGTTATATGAATTTAAGGAGAGAGGATATGATGAGAAATTGTTAAATACACTTAAGTTAGAAATATTAAACGAGAAGCAGACTTGGTGAGACCATTTTTTAAAGATGGGGGGTATATATACAAAGTCTGGCACCTGAACTGCCATTTAAGTCTGCTTATGATATACTACTACATATAATAAGACAAGTAATGAAGTTAAAATAATTATTTCTAAGAACTGGGGTATATTAGAGGCAGTGCCAGAGTTAAAACAATCATTGGAGATAGGCAGTGCCAGAGTTAAAACAATCATTGGAGATAAGCCAAGTTTTGCATATAAAAATTGTTCAAGTTTGAAAAGATGTCTTTGTTATAAAGACATGAATTTTAGGTACAAAAATAAAATAACAGCAAGGTATGGGACCTTTCTATGCTATAACTGTGTGTGTTGTAAGTTTATGTTGACAGATAACATTTTTGTACACTTAAGAATGAAAAATAAATATGAAGTTGGGTGTTTTGAGACATGCAGCACTCTAAATGTGGTATACTCAGCTACACGCTCGATATGTGTAGGATTTTCTGTGGGGAAAAGCACACGTAAGAATAAAGATCATATTACTGAGTATCGATCCAAAATACAAAGAAATATTAGTACCTACTCTCTAACCAAGCATATAAAAGAATGAGGATCAAATCATGAATTTTATTTTAGAGTAATAGATATTGTACATAAGAGGTGGTGATAATAATAATATATTGAGATCAGTGAATATAAGTGGATCTTGCATTTGCAGGCAGATTAGGAACCTGGGATAAATGCTCCAGTGAGTCTCAAGCCTGTTCGTAGGAAGAAACAAATGTATCTAAAATAATTTAAATTAATATATGAAAGGAATTTTGTTTGACTTTATGGTGCAATGTTGATATAATGTTATATATAAGCTGGAACGTTTTGTAAAAGTTTTATATGCTTATTTTTAGTACTGTGTTCTTAATTCATGATTAATTAATTGTAGGTATAATGTGATTGGGGGTGTCACATGATCTTATTTGAAAAGTTTTATAATGGAATGTTAGTTTTTTTATATTGATTTCACACTGAGGAAGGGTACACGCATACCTAAAGCTTTGTGGTTTTATATGACTAAATAATTGGTGTTTCCAGATTCCTGAGTTTTTGTTCTCATACTGTAAATCATCACAATGATTTATTTATATGTATCAGTAAATCATGAGCACTCATGCATTATCCAAGCAATAATTTTTTCTCTTTAAAATTTCAAGACACTTTGTCATTCATAGAAGATCGACAGTATAGCCTAATGAACCATCATGATTTTCCAACTTTGTTGGCATCTCCAATGTGCAAGCATGAAGACAGATAAGAGTGAAAACCACAGCTTAATACAGATGTAACATTTTACTATAGTAAGATTATGTATTATTTTAATATTTGGTACATAAAAATGGTAGAAGTTAGGGGAAAATATCAGAAAATAATTAGGAAAAGGAAAAGGGCCCAAATCATGAACACTTACATGTTAGTGGTATTAGCTTAGAATTTCTCAAAAACTCTCCAATTTTAGGACAGACAAAGCAAAAATCTAAGAAAAATATTAAGAAGCCCCAACAAAATAGAGATAGTTGAGATGTATGAAACCCATAGTACACCGAGAATATATATAACATTAACAGAGTTTGCCATTTGCATTGTGTATGTTGTATATAGCAATATGAAATGTCTACTAATGATTTCTTTTTTTTCACATGTTGTTATGGTGAGATTTATTTTCTGTTTTGCAGATTAACCTTTAACACTTTTAAACAATGACATGTAAGACATTTTCTATAAACTGATCCTAAAAAAAATACAAGTTTCATTTTTTTTAAGTGATTGTAATACCTGTTATAGTAGTTAGCTATTTGTTTATTGTTTCAGTAAGTATTTCAGATTATAAAATGTGTTTAATTTTATTTTTCAGAACTCAGCATTTCTATGCTTACTCTTGTAGGTAATATCTATAGTTTTATTGTTATTCCATTATCCTTTATGCCCCCATCAAAAACATTTTTCCTCATTTTCATACTTTGTTTGCCTTGATCAAAATGTTTTTCTTTACCTCGTATGATAGTAAACATTTTACAGTGGGATGTATATGGATTTTGTAGCCTCATCTAAAGATGAAGGCTTTTAAGCATTTCTGATTAGTTAAGGCTGATATTATATTGCTTCAGGAAGTAAAGTTAAGTAATGAACACCAAATTCAATTGATGTAGTTATACCATACTTTCACATTCTTCATATTATAACTCTAGGAAGAGAAAATTGGCTATTTTAATTGCCAACACTCTTAAATATCTTACTGTTATGCATGTTTTTTTTTCTAGAGAAGATGGTGCTTTATGTGAAGTTACCTTGCTTATCATGGACATTATATCTATATCTATCTATCTATATATATAAATAGATAGATATAAATATATGTATATATAGATATATTTCAATTCTATTTATCATTATCCACATTTTTAGTTTCTATCATCAAAAACTTGTCAAAGTAGTTGATAACATAAAGTTTTTGTTTGGCACATACTGTGAATCATTTACAACCATAGGTCTTTGCATTTTCTTCTGCAGCTGGAACTATTTTTCCTTTAAAAATAGTGTGGGTCTGACTGACTTGTGATCTTTAGATTTAGTTAATGTTTTCCAGTACTGACACCACTTTAGAAATGTAATGAATGGACAAGAAATGTGAATGTAAAGTGTAATGATGTAAATTTATTAGTACCTTACTTAGTTGATCAACGCATTGGTAGCAATATTTTGCCTCACAAGGAATATTACTTTTGAATAGCAAATAAATACCATTAGCTCTAATCTGATTTTTCCATAGCTAATATATCTAAAGTTTGATGTCAAATTTCTCTGAAGCAGTTATATGTTGGTCAGCAATATAAGCCACTACAAGCTTTTTTCCCTAACCAAAGTAAATAAATGTGTAAAAGATCTTAAACCTGGAAACCACTGTGGTATTAATGGCTCACTTGCAGAATTATAAAAGTGGTATCTACTGAAGTTGAGACTTGTTAAATGAAATGTCAGAGCTGTCTTTTAACTCAACCGGATTTTTCTTTACCATCATATTAGAAGGCAACTTTGATTTCCAAAAATACAAAACCAAATAATCACTCTTACAATCATACAATTACTGCCCTCTTTATTACATTCTGATTTTAAACTTTCGTATGTCGGTTTGGGCCTCATAAGTACATAAAGTCACACACACCCTGTATATCAAGAGCAATATGCCTTTTAGACACAGCTGGTCTTTTCTGTTTACATTTTTAATAAAAATGAACCTTCAGAATGCCTTTCCTAAGATTCTTAAATGATTTATAAAGATATTTATGGATTAATAGGGACTGGTCCATTTACTTTAGAATATAATATATTAAAATGTGGAACTGGACAATGATATCCATTTATTCTTACATTTCCATTTTATCTATGGAATCTCTTACTGATCTCATTTAACATGTTATTATACTTTTACTGGGGGTTCTTCAAAACTAAGATTAACACTGTAAGCTAATAATATTTAAATTTCCATTCCCAACCCTTCCATTTTATCTTTTCTGAAAAGTTTCATTCAAATAAACTTGTTTGACTCACTTCCAGATTGCAAAGTGATTACATTTAAATCCCATGACCTTATACTCAACTGTTCTTTAATGCAAATTTGGTCAAATTTATTTAATGATTATTGAACTATATCTGCACTATCTTAAAGTGGTTATAGTTAAATCCCATGATCTTATAATAATAGCTGTTCTTTAAAGAGAAATTGGTCAGATTTTTTTTTAATGACTATTGAATTATACCTGTCAAGTATCTTAGTACAGACTTATATTCAAGTAGATATGAAGCCATAAACTCTAATTTCATTTGAATAATGGAACTGATTTTCATCCAGATAACTGAGACATTAGATTGATTTTACATTATCAGACATTTGACATTATTAAGATGGGTTTCCTCCCTAAAATGCATTATCCATTAAGAACAACTTCCGATCTTTCCCAACAAACCAAGTCACTGATTATTTTTTCAGAGAAAATGAACGAACTTCAGGTGCAACCTTTGAAAATAAAATTATCCTTTAATATTCTTTTTAAATGTACTACATTTCATAGATTATGATCTCTAATTTATGGTTATAAATGTTTTCTGTTTATTTAAATAAATTTGCTTTATGTTTGCTTAAAATTATAGACCTTTATGGAATTTATGTAACAGTATTACTGAAAACTGTTGTGATAAATCCTAATAATGGATTCCCTTCTGAGAGACTTTTTATGTTAAAGCAGATTATTAATAAATCTTTTAAGAATTCTATGCATAATAAAGAATTTTTTCTATGGTTATAATTACTTAAAACAGTTTTCTAATGAAATTGGGTATAACAGTTAATATTATATTTAAGAAACTTAGCTTATTAAGCCACATTAGAATTATTAATGGTGATTTTTAAATAAGTACCAGAAATCATATAGGAATGCGAAGTGATAATATTTTTGCACCCTGCATTTTTTAGAAATAATTCTGCAATATATTTTCTGAAGCCACAAATGTACTTGAGTTAGAAGATTATGTTGTTTTTACTTATTATTTTATTTTGCAAAAAATCCTTTGCATGTGGAATGTTTTTTAATGCTAATTCTTAAATCTCTCCTTAACTACTTCAATACTAGAAATTAAGGCATGTTTTCTGTATGTATAAATTGCTAAGAAATAGCATTTTCTCTTTACCTGAGTCATTCTGGTACATGCCTGTGCAAGTGTTGGGCAACAACTGGACGCATGATTGCAGGAATTAGATTCCATCAGCATCTGTTTTTTTCCACATTTGTTTCAAATCAAAAATTGTTTGTTTTGGACAAACTATACATGTAGTCTTCTTAACTTCTGAGAAATAACTTACATTTTACCTAACGTAGTGGATTATTCTTGAAAGTGTGATACTCAAACCAAAAGTGATTGAATTCATATAATGGCCTCCTGCCTCAATCTTGCAAAGTTACAAGAGTATGTTGAAAAAGTGCTTTACTTTTTAATTTGTTTTTGTCTTTGCTTTTAGTTATTGAGATGCCCCACCACTGGCAACAGTAATCAAGGAGCTCAATCCTCACCAGTAGCACCAGTGGGGGAAGTACATTGGAGGATGCCAAGGTATACACAAAGTATTACCAGATGCAGCTCTCTGCATCAAGTGCAATTTCCCTTAAGAGAACACAGAGACCACAGTCAGTCTGGGACTGGTTTCTCCATCTTTTTCCAGATCCCCAGTAAGGCTCCTCACTGGCACAGATATAGAGTTGAGTCCTTAGTCAGGGTTACAAGACAAGTCCTCCAACACTCTCTCTGTCCAACGAGAGCTTCATGTCCCTGCCCAAGTAGCTTACACACATACTTTTGGAGATTTGTTTTACACACCCACACACACATACACACACACACACACACACACACACACACACACACACACACACACACACACACACACACACACACACACAACATACACACACACCTGAGAAAGCACACGCGTGCACACACAAACACACACACACGCACACACAGTTCTGAAAGGCTGGCACAGGTTTACTAGCTATACCCCCTTCTGCACTGAATAAAAGGTAGTAATCACTGCCACCAGAACCCCTTACCAGCTACTTTAAGGCCCTTTACAAACGGTGTCCAATCTTACTGTGTAATGTTACTATTAATACAAATGGTAGTTTGACCAAGAGCAAGGCTATTAGGTGTGGCCCACGCAGTGCTATTAGAAATAAATATGTAAGTACTCTGAGAACTTAAATATCTCTACACAGATCAGTCACGATGAAATGTTTAAATATATTTAATAATACATATTAAAATAACAAGAAAATACTCAGTATATATTTACAGTGACATCAGAGTTCAAAATCACAGAAAATATTTAAAATAACATTGCAGGACAGTCTCAAATAAATAAAGAAAAATATCTAAACTAAGTTACCTGACAATATCTAAGAGAATTATACTATTCCCTAGACTTGCGTACTGTAGAACAAGGCAGATATGGTGAATGGATCTTCTCTAGTTGTTGTTGTCAGGTCAAAGACAGAATACAAAATGCTGTGTCTCTCTCAGAGAGTTTTCAAATTACTTATCTCAAATATTACTGCTGGGATAACTTGCAGAATGACATCATTGCTTATTATCTGACTCCTAGTTCCCAAGCTCAAAACAACCATTGATGGAAGCTGGTAGCATGTAGCATCTGCCTATAAAAATACATAGACAAGGGCTTTTCCTCTTCAAAACTAATAATTATTTCATCTTAAAGACAATACAGAAAACTTCTCAGCACAAACATTGTCTCCTTGCTGCTGTAAAATAATTTAATTTAGCTATTTTTCTGAAGTTTTGATGGACTGAAGTTATCCTCTTATATTCCAGTTTCCACTGTTAAAATATATACATTTAAACAGTTACAATAGTGCATGTACATTTCTGTTCTATTCCAGTAGGACATGCTGCAGTTACATTTTAAGCACAAGCATTTTATAAAATATATTTGCAACACATGTCTATACAAACCTAGTTTTATATATACATGACATACAGTTGTAATACATTTGTAACACAAGCATCTTATATGAATCATGCTGATATTCACAAATGACATATTATTATTTACAAAATTCCAGACAGCTGTGCTGGCAGTATCTCCTTTGTTACACTGTTATACAAATCATGTTAATATTCACAAATGACAAATAATTATTTACAAAATTCCAACTATCTGTGCTGGCAGTACCTCCTTTGTCACATTTCTTCCCCCGTCTAACACTGAAGCCTAATTTTCAAGTGACCTTTGAGAAACATTGCTTGAGAGGGATTAGCTTATCTGGAAACACATTACCTCATTCCCTGTCTTGAGATCCAGATGCCTTTGCATCGCTGACTCTACTACAGTGTTGCACTGTCATATCATATGCCTGCAACCTTAGGCCCCACCATAGTAACTTGGGATTTTGCTGGCTGGCTCCCTGCAGCCATAGATCCCCCTCAGACTCCTCCTGCCTTCTACTGCAAATATTTAGCACAAGGGCCTCCATGTCATGGTAAGGTTTCATGGTGTTAACATGGTGCAGCTTGTACCTCTGCCTCCTGCCTTTCAGGTCTACCATGTAGGTAACATCACTGACCTTCCTTACCACCTTGAAGAGTCCCTCGCAAGCTGCCTGCAGCTTGTTGTGTCTGACAGGAATAAGAACCATAACCTGCTGCCCCACAGCATACTCTCTAGCTCAAGCATTCCTGTCATACTAGACCTTTTTCTACTGTTGGGCTTCTGCCAGGTTCTCCTGGGCCAAGCCCATGAGTTCCTTGAGTCTTGTCCTGAGATTTAGGACATATGCCACAACAGATTCCTTGTGGGATTCACACTCACCCTCCCACTCATCTCAAATCAAATCTAGATGTCCTCTCACCCTATGCCCATACAGCAACTCAAAGGGTGGAAAACATGTGGATTCCTGTCACACCTCTCTGTAAGCAAACAACAGATAGGGCAAATATTTGTCCTATTCCCTCTTAAACTGGACTGCAAATGCCCATAGCATGGTCATTAGTGTAGAGTTTAACCTCTCCACCCGACCATTAGTCTTGGGATGGTAAGGGTGGCCTTTAGGTGCTTTACCCAATAGTGCTTTCACAGACCAGCCAGCGGGTCTGACTTGAAATTAGCACCTCTGTCAGTCAGTATTTCTTTTGGGAAACCTATCCTGCTTAGAATCTCTAACAAAGCATTTGCCACCTTTTCTGCCTCAATGGAGGACAGGGCCACCATCTCAGGGTATCTGGTAGCATAATCTACTACCACTAAGATATACTAGGATATACTTCTTCCCTATATAACTTGGGGTACTTAGAGGCCCCACAATATCCATAGCTACCCTGTGAAATGTCTCCTCAATCACAGGCAAAGGCATCAAAGCAGATTTGACCTTGTCTTCTACCTTGCCAACCTTCTGGTACTGCTCACAGGTCTTGTAGTACCCTGTTACATGTCTGAAAATCTCAGGCCAATAAACGTTCTGCATAACACATCTCTTTGTATACTTTATGCACGTATGACCTGCAAAGGGAATGTCATGGCCAATGGCTAGAAGTGCCAGATAGTGGCTCTGGGCACTAACAACTGCTGTATTTTCTCACCTTCTAGCCCTCCCTCAGGGGTCCACTCTCTGTACAGTAACCCTTTGTCCCAGTATACAGATTCTCACTTTCCTTGAGAATTAGGTGCCTCACTAGCTACTTCCCTCAAGCCTTATAATATAGGGTCTGAGAGCTGAGCTTGTCTCAACTCTCTTTGTAACCTTTCCCAGCTCCCCTTCCATAGGAAGTCTGGTATCCTCTGCCACAAGGTCAGCCTAGGTACTACTACTCACCCCTGCCTTTGCAGTCACTCTGTCCAAGGGAACATCAGTAGCTGTGGCTCACCTTCAGTCTCACTGCTACAGGGTAGCTCCCTCCCTGAAGTAGCCACCTCACCAGCCTCGGCTTCAAGTGTGCAGTCTGTTTGGGTTCCCCAAGGCTATCAGACCACATGCTTGTCTCCAAACCTGACTGCATGTAACTGCATGCACACAAGGTACTGCATTATCAAAATCATTCCCTATCAGGACATCTACAGGGATATCCTCAAACACACCTACTTGCTTATTTCATTTTGCACCCTTCCAGTCAAGGTGAATCCTAGCCAAAGGTATTGGGAATGGGGTCCCTCCTAAAGCTCTGACTGGAGTAGACTGCCAAATTAAGTAGTGCTCCTCTTTAACCATTGCAGGCTTCACAATGGTTAGGTCAGAGGCTGTGTCTCTCCTAGCAGTGACCTGTTTTCCATCTACTAAGATAGGATATGACCTCTTGTGGTAGATTGGTACCCTTGTTCTCGCCAGACAACTTACTGCTGGTATTCTGTCATTCCCACTTACTGGTTCTCCCACCTTTTTTCCCCACCTTTTTTCCCCACTTTGCTGCAACTGGTTGCATTTAAAGCATTTAACCCTTGATCCTGGCTGTGTACCTGAACAAGTGCCTTCCCCTGCTACTGGCAGACTCTGTTGGGGTGGTTTAGGCTGCCTACCAAGGGTTTCTGTAGACCCATGTGCAGCACTGGGTATCCCTTTTCTGTGCAGTGATGCCCTGCTTGCTGGGTATAGATCTCCTTTTATCCAAAACTGCTCCACGGTCCTGCATTCCCTATCTGCTAATCAGATTCTCATGTCCATGTCCTCAGGCAAAGTACTAAGGGCTTGTTCCCTCACCAAAATGTCTGCCAGCCCTTCAAAAGTGGTGACCTGATACTCACTCACCCATCTAGTAAAATAAGTGCTTAACTTACCAATATATTCACACACAATTTCATCTGACTTGCACCTATGCTCACAAAACGTTCTTCTATAAGCGTCAGGTGTTAACTTAAAACACTACTAAACATTTTAACAGTATTATAATTTAGGCAATCAGTATCAGACAACTTAGAAATAGCAGTTACAGCATTCACATGGAGTAAGGGGGTCAGGAACCATACCCAGAGCCCTTAGTCAACATTATACTGTTTACATACCTTTTCAAACATATGAATAAAGCTGTCAAAATTATCACTCTCTATAAATTGTGGAAGAAATTTACTGACATTTGTTGCTTCTGGGGGTCAGTTACTCCCTTCCCCTTACCTCCATGACCCTGGCAAAGAGTCATAATCTCTGACTCACTTTTTCTTCAGCCTCCAAACACTCAGTCTCTCTACTGATTCTATTTCCATTTTTTTCTTTTTCTCCTTTTCTTCAGCCTCCAAACCCCGCAGTCTCTCTTCCAATTCTATTTCCAAACATTTGGTCCCCAGTCCAAGTCTTTTCAACTCCAGATGGATTTTTAAGTTCTTTGTGGAAAGGTTGAACTGTCCATTATCTGAGAGCTGTACATCCCCAAGGCCAGTCTGGTTATCCTCCTGGTTGCTGGCCTGTGATGCAGCTGTAACTGTAAAGGCTGCAACTATTTCTGCTTTAGTCAGGTTGGCATGCCACAGTCCTTTTGTCTTGGCACATCTCAGCCAACTGGCTCCTTGTCAGCCTGCCATGCTCCTCTGCTGATATCCTTTCCTGCTCTCCCTGACTAATTAAGCTAACAAGAAAAAAAACTAAAACTATTGTGATATGAAACTGAATACTCACTCTGTAGCAGCTTGAGAGTGCAAATACCTTCTTTAGTGACCACTGTTTATAGTCTACAGTAGTTCAATATTCACACCACTGAATCCCAATATTTGGATATCCCACCACTCCCAACCAATAAATGTGGTGCCCCACCACTGGCTACAGTAATCAAGGAACCTCAATCCTCACTGACTAGCACCAGTGGGGGACGTAATTTGGGAGAATGGCAAGGTACACCTACAGTATTACCAGATGCAGCTCTCTGCATCAAGTGCAGTTTCCCTGAAGAGCATACAGAGACCACAGTCAGTCTGGGGCTGGTTTCTCCCTCTTTATCCAGATCCCTAATAAGACTCCCCACTGGCACAGATATATAGTTGAGCCCTTAGCCAGGGTTCCAAGCCAAGTCCTCCAACACTCTCTCTGTCCATCCAGTACTTTGTGTCCCTCTCCAAGTAGCTGACACACACACTCTTGAAGATTTCTTTTACACACACACACACACACACACACACACACACACACACACACACACACACACACGTGTGCGTGCACACCTGGGAAAGGCTGTCACAGGTTTACTAGCTATACCCCCTTCTGCCCAGTCTATAAGGTAGTTATCACTGCCACTAGAACCCCTTATAAGCTACTTTAAGACAAGATGATCAATTTCAACAATTGGCTTAAGTATTGGTGTCATTCAAAGGGGATCCGATGCCTGTCAGCCTGGGATGACATGCTCGACAAGCCACGATGCTTCGCTAGGGACAGCTTACACCTGTCACCCCTGGGCTTTCGGATATTGGCAAAGGCTCTTGCTATCCCCATAGTGCCTTTTTTAGGCAAGGCTCAAAAGACAAACCCACCTCCATAGGTATCACAAGGGATAAGAAACTAAGAGTAATGCTACTCAACACCAGAAGTCTAAACCTCAAGATGCATGCACTCAAAACTCTCCTTAGCATGGAGAACATCGATATCTGTGCAGTAACAGAAACCTGGTTCAAGGCTCCCGAGAGCACCCCAGCACTACCAGGTTATACCTCATACCATGCTTTTCGGCCCCAAAACTTGGACCGAACCACAAAAGGAGGGGGAGTATCAATATTCGTCAAAGATACCCACACCTCCAGGTTGGTGGCACAGCACAAAGCATCAGAGACTATCCATGTGCAACTAACAGTGGGTAAAACTGCTTTCCAGTTTATAGCCTGCTACAGACCACCCTCCCAAACCCAGGAACCCCACTCAGCCTTCCTGAGAACACTGGAAAATATGAAGGTCTCTCCAAACACCATTATATTGGGCGACTTCAACTACCCAAACATAGACTGGGAGCATTACTCTAGCTCCAACTCCCTAGCCCAAAGGTTCCTAGAATTTATAAACTCAAATGCTATGGAACAACTTGTTACCACTCCAACAAGAGGGGAAAACATACTGGACCTGATCATCACCAACATGGGGACTCTATGCTCCAGACCAGAAGTGTATCCCTCATTGGTAAGATCAGACCATAAACTAATCTCGCTGGATATTCACATCCCAACTCCACCCCCTGCCCTGAAAACCACAGTGAAAAACTTCTCTAATGCAAATTTCACACTCCTCAAAACCGAGGTGGAATCCTTCAAAGCCCCCGGGCCTGTGGAAAATACGGCCCAGACTGCAGAATCCTTTATAAACACATTCTATGAACACCTTCAGGAATGCATGGATCATGCAATCCCAAATAAAACCAAGTCCCAATCCTCCAAAGGCAGACGTCCTGTCTGGTGGACCCCAGCCATAAACAAACTATACAATAGAAGGAGGAAGCTACTACATGATAGAGCAAAAACCCAAAAAGGGAAGGCATCTCTGATCAGTATTAGCAAAAAACTACGGGCACTCATAAAATCATCTAAGGCCAGCTTCGAGAGAAAAATTGGACAGGACATAAAGGATAATCACAAGGCTTTCTTAAGTTGTGTTAGGAACCTGGGTGGGAATTCCCAGATATGCTCAGAATTAGTCCAAAATGACAAAAAATACACCGAACCCACAGACATTGCCAGCATCCTAGCTGACAGGTTCAGCGCAAACTTCTCCACCCCCCCCACCAAAGGGGCAAATATCTATCCCAGCAGAGTGCTGCTCCCCTGACATCTCAGATGCTCAGGTAAGAGCTGCCCTCTCCAAAGCAAAAAACACAGCATCAATGGGACCAGACGGTGTCCCAGGCTGCATCCTACATGAACTCCAAGAAGAGCTAAACCCAAGCATAAAACTACTGTTCAATCTCAGCCTTACTACAAGATATGTACCCAAAGAGTGACATACAGCAACAGTGGTCCCTCTCCACAAAGGTGGTGTCTCAATGGATCCTGGAAACTATCGCCACATAAGCCTGACTAGCTTGGTCTGCAAAGCTATGGAAAGGATCATCATGGACCTCATAAATAAAGATATTGGGGACCTATAGAAACTGGATCCTACCCAGTTTGGCTTTGTTAAGGGCAGATCCTGCCTCTTAAACCTGGTTGATTTCTTTGAAACAGTCACTAAGGCCATTGATGAGGGGAAGGTGGTTCACACAGCCTACCTGGACCTTGCAAAAGTCTTCGATACAATACCCCACTCGGGCATTATAGATAAGCTCACCAGCTTAAATATAAATCCCTATGTCACTAGATAGGTTGCAAACTGGCTCAAGGACAGAACCCACATGGTTAGAATTACTGGAGCCATGTCAGACTCCAAACCAGTTACAAGTGGGGTCCCACAAGGCTCAGTCCTGGGACCTCTCTTGTTCGGTATATATTTCTCGGAGGTGCAGGCCAACACGGAAGGACTGTGGCTGACTAAGTTTGCAGATGACTGCAAACTGGGCGCCATAATCAACACTCCAGCCAACACAAGCATCCTCCAAAAGGGCCTCATAGAAACAGACAACTGGTGCCAGAGCCATGGCCTCAAGCTAAATGCCAAAAAGTGTATAGTCATCCCCTTTGGAAAAAACAAAGTGCCCACAAATTACCACATAGGTGGTAATCCATTAAATACAGAAGAAGTAATTAGGGACCTGGGGACCCAAGTTGATAGCAATCTCTCATTTGACAACCACGTGGCCAAAGTGGTTAGAAAAACATTTTATATAGCCCACCTAATCATGAAGGGATTCACATCTAGATCAGGGGAGGTCATCGTGCCTCTTTACTCATCCCTCATCAGGCCCATAATTGAGTACAATGCCCCTTTTGGGATGTACCTTACCAGACACCTGCAGCAGCTGGAAAGACCCCAAAAGTACCTCACCAAGAGGATCAAAGGGCTCAAAAGATGCCATATGCTGCCCGGTTAAAGAAACTCCAGCTCTACTCAGTGGCATACCGCCTGCTCAGAGGCGATCTGTGCCTGACGTATAAAGCCATGTCCAACCCGGAATTAATGGACATGCTGCACCTCAGAAAATCCAAATCCCATCGAGCTACGCATTCGAGAGACTTGAACCTCAGCACTGAAATAAATAGGACATGCTGGAGGGACAGGTTCATAACCCAGAGGCTCCCTTCACTCTGGAATAAAATCCCAGTCCAGGTTAGGCAGAGTCCCTCATTGACTCTCTTCAAGAGGAATCTTGATGAGTGGATGGGAGATCGTAGGTTTACCCCGGATATCACTTCTGTGTCACTGTTAGACAGAGGCACAGTATACTAACCTCGAAAAAGGGCATAGGAAAATTATTTTAAAATGGGTGGTGAAAGCCAAACATACTCTGGCTAGGCTTATAAATGCCCTAGGGCAGATAGCCTAGTATGAACCTATGAACCTATGAACTTTAAGGCCCTTAACAAAGGGTGTCCAATCTTACTGTGTAATGTTACTATTAATACAAATGGTAGTTTGATCAAGAGCAAGGCTATTAGGTGTGGCCCACGCAGTGTCACCAAATATGCAAGTACTCTCAGAAATTAAATATTTCTAGACAGATCAGCCACAATGAAATGTTTAAATATATTTAATAATAAATATTAAAAGAACAAGAAAATACTCAGTATATATTTACAATGACGTCAGAGTTCAAAATCACAGAAAATATTTTAAACAGCATTGCAAGATAGTCTCAAATAAAGAAAGAAAAATATATAAACTAAGTTTTGCAATATTCCTGACTACATCTAAGATAATTATACTAATTCTTAGACTGACTTACTGTACAGCAAGGCAGATATGGTGAATGGATCTTCTCTAGTTGTTGTAAGGTCAACGACAGAATACAGAATGCTGTGTCTCTCTCAGAGAGTTCTCAAATTAATATTTCAAATATCACTGCTGGGATAACTTTCAGAATTACATCACTGCTTGCCATCTGACTCCTAATTCCCAGCCTCAAAACAGCCATTGATAGCAGTTGGTAGCATTTAGCATCTACCTGTGAAAATACATAGACAAGAACTTTTCTTCAAATTTTTGGCAAATCCTGGAAGTCATAAAACAATTAATTCCAACACATTTCAAAGCTAGTAATTATTTCACCTTAAGACAAGACAGAAAATTTGTCAGCACAGACATTGTGTCTCCTTGCTGCTGTAAAGTAAATTAATTTAGCTATTTTTCTGACGTTTTGCTGGACTGAAGTTATCCTCTCGTATTCCAGTTTCCACTGTTAAAATATATACATTTAAACAGTTATAATAGTGCATGTCCATTTCTGTTCTATTCCAGTAGGGCATGTCGTGGTTACATTTTAAGCACAAGCACCTTATTATATATCTTTTCAACACATGTCTGTACAAACCTAGTTTGATATACACATGAGATATGGTTCTAATACATTTGTAACACAAGCATCTTATATGAATCATGTTGATATTCACAAATGACATATAATTATTTACAAAATTCCAGATAGCTGTGCTGGCAGTATCTCCTTTTGTTAGACTTCTAGATAAATCATGTTAATATTCACAAATGTCATATAATTATTTACAAAATTCCAGCTAGATGTGCTGGCAGTGCATCCTTTGTCGCAGTTATAAATAATGTTTGTTTGTTTTTTTATTCTAAGACTCATTATGGCCCTCTAGTCCCAAACTGTAAGTTTGTGTTACATTTTCACTGTGCACTATCAGTAAAAGGTATGCCAGAATTAATCTGAATTCATTTCAAATGTATTATACTGATTACCATAATTTATTGGATTAATTTAATCAAATGTATTGATTAATTTAATTAAAATGCTATGATATTAATATTTATTGATGTATAAGTACAGGGTTATTTCATGCAGGAAACATAATTTATAATTTATAATTTTTCAATCGAGATTGTTATCCATTAATGCCTGTTAAACAATGCCTAAATACTTGTTTTCTTTTTGTTAAAGCATTATATACGTTTATATTTTATCCCTTCAAGTGATAATCCTGACTTGGTCTCTTTATCCATTCTATTTCTTTGTTACCACTCCCAAACCTTCCTGTTTGTTTTTATTGTAAACATCTTAATGAAAGGTTAAAAACAGCTGACTATATCTCTTATCATTTCATGGGATAAAGAAGAGAGTCCTAGATGTTTTAGATACTATAGCTATATGCTGGACTTCCATTTCCATTGCAGGTTTTGTTCATCTGTTGTCTGAATGAATAACATGAGCTCCACTCTTTCATGTTGGGATACACCAAGAGAGACAGCATTTATAATGCATTGCAGGAGTTGTTATATAATAGCTTGTATATATAAAAAGCGCATTTTAAAATGTTAAATATATATTGACGATCAGACAAGTCAATTTTCTGAGGTTTATTCAATGATATTTCCATTTGTGTGCTGGTAGCAAATATAGATGTTGTACAGATGGCAGTGCCAAACATATTGTTATTGTGCTATGCATGAATTACTAACGTAATGGAATCACACAGTAGTTGAAATACCAGTGTTGCTTACACATTTTTGTGCCAGTATGTATTTTGAAGATCATCTTGTAGCCTGTCATTATGCTGATGCCTATAGGAGAAAAACATTTTCTCTTGACTTAAAGATCCTGGAGTTACTAATACTAAGTTTGGATTATAGGAGAAATCCTTGAAGAGTGGGTATGATAGATGCTGCCTTCACAAAAAAAAGTTATATTGTTTCGACAATTTCAGACTGAATATGCAATATACCAAACTGCAGCAGGGAAAAATACAGTGGAGAATCCTGTATAAGAGAAATATCCTTTGATAGTTCTAATAAAACTTTCAGAGTGTTACACTTGGACAAGTCATTACAGACTGAAGAAAATATGCTGGCCTTCCCCCAGAAATTTATGTGCCACTCTGTTTAGAAGCATTCTTGGCCATATTGCAATGGTCAGCATGGAAATTTTGGTGGTGCTGTTTAACCACTGTGCCACAACTACATCCCTCCCCTTCAACCCAAATTCTATCTCACAAGACACTCTTACTTTCCTCCTGATAGACGCAATTTAAACTTCATAAATATCTTTACACTGTCCCCTATTATAATGTAAGTTTTTTCTGAAAGTAAACACTTAAAGTAATTAAGTTCCAACCTCCCTTTCCTACATCTTTATTAATGCATAAAACATGAGGAGGAAAACTGACCAAATTTATGCCACCATCACACTGCACAACTCTTACCTAGTAGTTATGATATTATCCTGGCTTAAACCATTCAATCCATCTCTGCATCACTTCTTCCCATATTTTAACTATTTCCTTGACTCAAGACATGCTACCAGATTGGAAACCTATTACTTTACAAGTCTCACTTTCATATCAAACTAGTAGGTCAAGCTATTGCCACTTCAGTTTTACTCCCTAAGTGGTTACTTGCCAAAATGCACATTGACAAAAAGAGCCTTCCACACTTATCTTTTGCTTACTTACCCCCACCATCATCCACAGAGAATTTCAAATCTCATATACAAAATATTTGCACACAAAGACTGGCAAAAACTTACTCATTCTGGGGACCTTTAATATTAATCATCTTATTCATATGTGACTAGATTTTGCAGAATTACATCTAAATTTAACCTGACTAGTAGAACAGCTTACCCAGCCTTAAATCATTAAATCACTCATTACTGGACTTTATCAATACCCTTAATTTCTCCTTGATCTCTAGCATCCCAATTCATACCCTTTATTCTGTGATTACTGCCATATTAGCTTATCCATCCTACTCCCACACCATACAATTTTCCACAAACCAGTTTCATTCCGATAAAAATCCCACGGCAACATCCACATCCTAAGAGCTGCTCTTTCAAATATGGAATGAACTACAATTCTACAGTTCATAGATTTTAACTTTGCAGCAAAACTTCTCACAAACCTTGTGTCACACATCTAAAAAGTTCTGCTTCCTCTTAACAATAAGATATTTGAACCTAACTTTAACCAGTTGCTAAACCATGAACTCTAAGCTGACTCATAGGCAATGCATGATACTTCTTGTATCCAACCTTAGAAGAAACCGAAAGAAACTCTTCACCAAGCTATGAAGTTTAACTAAGCAAATCTTTAGGCACCACAAAAATCAGTCTATGATATTTCACCAGAATACATTAAATACAGTCATAAACTTTTCTGGAGAGAGGTCAGTCACCTTGCAGCAGTAAACTATCCACTTTTTTTCAACCTACTTCCTCAACCATATCAGTGAACTCCCCTACCTAACAACATCTTTCCAAAACACTTCCCTGACACCCATTTCCCCAGAATATACACTTTCTTTTTATTTCAAAGAAATCTCATCTAATGCCATATCTTCACTATTAGAACACAACAAACTTAATAACCTCCCCAGGTACTGGTACTCTCCATGCATGGTTCATTTGCCACTGTTTTAACTACACTGTCACACTTCTACTGCATATTTTCAACCTTTGTCTCATTAACAATACTATGCTCAACGTCTAGAAAACTGTCACTGTACAAAACCTCTATCCAAACAAAAAGAAAATCCTCTCAGTTGTTAAACTATGGACTCATTTCCATCTTTTCCACCTTATTTAAACTATTCAGAAAGTTATCTCCCTCTAACTCTCCCTGTACATTTCTCAGTACCACCTACTGTCCCACAAGCAAAGTGGCTTCTGGGTTGGCTAGATCACTTCTACTACCTTCTAGACTTTCACAGATGACATTTCCTATAGGGATGGACAAAGTTATGGTTTCAAGTGCAGTCTTCATTGATGTCACCAGAACATTTGACCTTGTTAATCACTCCACCCTCTTAAACCACCTGATAGAAATTGGCATGAGCACAGATAGCAACCACAGGCTTCACATCTTTCTCAGCAATTGCCACTTTTCTGTCAACTTTAACCCCATTCCCTCCTACAGCTCCCCTCTACATACAGGAATACCAAAAGGATCTATTCTAGGGGTCTATATTAGATGAGCGACCGTTCCAATGTTCGAATCATAGATTGTCGACATCATATGATTGAACGGTGGAAAGGTCGAAGTTGAAAGTCAATGGCTTTTCACATGCAGAATGGGAAATTTTCCCTTTCTGCACTGAAGTGCGTTCTCGGAGTTGGTATATTTAAGTAGGAGGGTGTGGGGGGTGCAGGGGGGCTTGCCCCCTCCTCAGAGTGGTAAGGTTTTTTTTTATTTTATTATATAGTCGATGTTTCGAACTTTGCTCATATGAGTTCGTTCATGTGAGGTTCGAAGTTTTGAAACTTCAACTATATAATATAGACCCTGTTCTAGTTCCACTCTTACATTCAGTCTACAGTAACAAACTCCTTCTTGACTTTCCATACCTTTCTCTTCCATACCTTTCTACTCTTCTGCACCAATGAGATGGTTCTTTATCACTAAAACCATTCCCTCAGTTTATCAAAACATGTCCTTCAAAATGCTTTTAACTCCTTCATCCAGTGGGCTAATGATAAAAATGCACTCTGAGTTATTCTAAAGCGAAAATAAATTTTAAATAGGACCAGAGAAAAACTGAGTAGAATAAATAATTTATTGAATATCCATGCTTACAATAACAATCTGATTGAGAAGGTCCCCCTCTTTCAAATACAGTGAAGTATGGCTGGACCCTCTCTCAGTTTTAATAAACCTCTAGACAACACACATTAAAAAGATTAACTCCTTTGTAATTTATTGGAGAAAATTGATAAATGAACCTACAATGTATTGGGAACAAATAACTAAAGAGGGAAGGGAAACAGATTTGGAAGATGTCAAGAACTTGTTTGGACTGCAGATTAGAGATTGCCTTCCCTATCAAGAACTGATATCAGAGTATATGCAAAGAGAAAGAAATGGGGGGTGGTCCTAAATGAAAAAACAGCACTGGTACAGTTTTAGTAGAATCTAGAACAGAAGTTGCCATTAAGAAAGGAATAATTAGTATAGCATGTAAAATATTGTATGATAACTATAAGACCCCATCAGAGGAGGTTAGAAAGGAGTGGGGAAAGAGACTGGCTAAGCAATTCACAAGGAAGGAATGGGGATATATATATATATATATATATATATATATATATATATATATATACACACACACACACACACTTATATATATATATATATATATATATATATATATATATATATATATATATATATATATATATATATATATATATATATATATATATATATATGTGTGTGTGTGTGTGTGTATATGTCTCCCAAATATGCAATGATGTCTATGACATTTAGGATCTTAAGAACACAATAAGGCAGAGAACTCCACGTAGAGCTGGTCAAGTCTTTTATTCAATAAAATCAGAAATAAAAGGTTTTATTTCTGTTTTTATTTCTGATTTTATTGAATAAAAGACTTGACCAGCTCTACATGGAGTCCTCTGCCTTATTGTGTTCTTTGGACTTTGCTTGTGATAGGCAGAGAGACTTTAGTGCAATAGACTTTTTTGTTTGGTGACATTTAGGATCTTGCTTGGCTTGGAAGTATTTACATAGGTATTTTTATACCCCAAGTAGACACCAAATAATTTTTCCTCAGGTAGACAGCAAATGTTGGAGGTGTGACTGAGAAGAAAGAGGTAACTGGGAACATATTTTATGGGAGTATAATAAGTTGCCAGACTTTAAAGATGTCCTGCAGACTGTCCTGGGTGAGCACATTGGTGTAACTAAGGAAATGAGCTATGATATAGAACTGGAATTTCCTAGATAATGTTGAGTCTCATTATGATGGCTGCCAAAAAAAGCAATTTTCAGAAAACGGAAATCAAAGTCTAAACCAACTTTACTAGAAGTAGCGAAGATAGTAACATAGATAAAACAACTGGAACTGGGGTCTTTAGAAAAGGGTATGAGCAAATAACTTAGGAAAAATGGGATGTGCGGGATCAATATATGCAGAGGAGGAACAAGGTTTAAAAGAAGGCAGGATCTGAATGAGCTATGCAATAGCTGACAGACAATGATTGAATATAAGTGATGTATAAAGTTTGCAGCTACAGTTGTGTCAGCATGGTTTGTAATGTATAATGCTTGCAAATGAGATTGTGTTGGTATGGTTTATTTTCATTTATATAAATGTAAGATAACTTATGTCATACATGATAATTTAATAAAGATGTTTCTTGTTAAAAAAAAACGATTAACTCCTTTTCAGGGCCCACAGAATCTCTTCATTTCTCTCACACTCTTAAAGATCAGCAATAGTAAAGGTATTCTACACTAATAACTTCAATATGGACTCTATCTAATCACTGCTGTCTCTACAAATACACCATGTCCCTCTAAAGCATTGCAAAAAAGAATTATCACTCAATCTCATCTAGGTTAGTTGCCACTGCTTTCCCTTACAAAAAGTTAAATGGCTTCAAGTTAAACAGCTGTCTGATCTAATCCTTGTTTCTCAGTTATAATATTCCAAAACCCTTCCTACAGCTTCAGAAATCAGAATCATTCAGGTCCTCTGCTGCAAAACGCAATTCAAAATTATATACATCCAATCATTCTTTCTCAATTCCAGGGCCCCAGTCTCTGGGAATCTCTCCTCCAAAAGACACCTCCGCTTACCACCCTAAATTCATGCTTGACTTAGATTGTAAGCTAAATCCAAATGTATGCCTTCGACTCAAGTAACTACCTCACCACTTGGTTTTAGTCCATAGGTCTCCCATTAACTCCTAATACTTCACTTTGGTTCTCCTCTAGAACATTGGAAAATGAAAGTGGGTTCATGTATCTTGTGTTCATTTTATTGCTTGCATCTTGTTTTTGTATGTGCAGCCTTACTGCATTTGATTTGTTTTCAACATAACTTTAATGCTTTGCAACTGAAGTTAAACTGAACATTTTACTATTATATCTTTTTTTTTGCAGTTTTAGTCTTGCTGTACTTGTTTTTCACTATGTCATATTAACAGTGTATAGTTTGCAATACATTGCTGATAAAAGTTTAATTACTGCATTTTTTTTAATTTTTGGGTTATTTCCCCTCATTTTTACATATGTACAATTAGCTGTTTTTGTACAATTTGAATTAGTTTAATAGAGTTATTCTAGTCTTGATCAAAAGGATGTATTATTTATTTAGTTATTTATTTATTTATTTATTTATTTATTTACACATAAAAGTATGCTTTCAGAGTCAACTGGCAGACCTGCTACTTTTTTTTAATTTATTTGATGTATTAATTAAGTCTTTTAATGAAAGGAAGGGGGATATTTGGCTATTTTTACACTGTGGTGGGAGTTTTTTGCATTTAAAAGTTTGTACTGTGTACAGTGTGTTTTACTTAAGAAGTTCTGCAGAATTTGGAATGAAAGCACTAATTCTATATAATGAAAGTTTACTTATGTCTTGGACTTAACTCATTACAGCCGAATACACCTCCAGGCATTTCTGCAGTTACCTCCTACTGCTCCTCTAGGCAACAAATATTGCTTGTTCATATTTGCATTAATAATTCTAAACCCTTGCTACATACAAAGTATCAGAATATTTTATCTTGAAGCATATGTGATGGCAAACACAATTCTATTGATATGTGACCCAATGAGTATTTGTCAGAACTGCAGGTGATAACTTAAGTCTTTAAAGGCTTAAGCCACACCCACTGGGACTTAAAGTTATACAAGCTCAAAAGTGCTGTACTGGAGGGAATGAGTTAATGTCGTGTTTTTTTTTTTTTTTTGTTTTGTTTTTTTTTGGTTGTTTTCAGTATCAGTTTTATCTTATTCTGCCTTCCAGAAATATAAAACATAGTCCAGCACTTAATGGACAAAAGGTATAAATCTATTCCTGGACGGGATGCAAATTCATTTAAACTAGTTCAAGAAGTAATGCAACATTAATTTAAATTATTTCCAAATGGTTAAACATTCAAGAAGGAAAAAAACCTCTAATGGCTTCTTTCCATTTACTAGGCAAAGTTGTAAGAAGTCAGTACAGAGGGTGTAACACTGATAGTTCTAAACATCTGTTGTGCCATGTAAAACCAATGAGAATGTGTGTAAAAAAACAAAAGCATGGAGAGTACAAAATGAAAACTTTTCTACATTCAAGGAAAACATAAAAATGGAAACTCTTTTTATTTCATAATTTAGAGACTAATTGATTTCACTCCTGCCATGGTGTGAGCACATACTGACAGGAACAGAGATAGGGATGTTGTATTGTTCAAGGTTATGGTATGTTCTTGGAACGACATACAAAAGTGCCACAGTTAGTACATGATTCAGACTGCTTTGATGCTGGGAAGCAACATGGTAAAATGGTATAAAAGAGATTTTGTGTTGATTGTTCTGTTGATTCCCCTGGCTGTTGTAAGTGGTTATACATTAATTTGCCTTAATATTTCTCTTACACTGAAAGTTTTCCCTGGACATGGCAATGAAATATGAACAATATATTTTAAAATATAACTCAAATTGTGCCATTATTAGCACTTCATTTATCTATATTTCTAAATGAGTGGAACATTAGACCTTTTTCTGTAAGCTCCAATACAAACTCTCTGAGGTCATTTATAGGGTATGTTCTTATTTCAACTGAAATGTTGGGACCTCATACAGTGGAAAAGCCAGTACCACAGCTGAGAGATCAGAATATTGTGAAACCAAATGACTATTGCAAAACAGGCTGCTGACCATTTAAGTCTGTT
Source organism: Protopterus annectens (assembly GCF_019279795.1). Classification (NCBI taxonomy): domain Eukaryota; kingdom Metazoa; phylum Chordata; order Ceratodontiformes; family Protopteridae; genus Protopterus; species Protopterus annectens. The sequence goes on from NC_056740.1 coordinate 137,427,252, forward strand.
CACTAAAACCTCTGTTGACCCATATTTATTTATGACAGTCATAACTTTCGTTTCATATTCATGACAGCCATATTTTTTAATTTAAGGAATATTATAATAAAATTATGCTGTAACTCAACATTGTGCAATAGTGTCAGCACATGAATGGAGTCTCATTGGCTTTGTATCAACTTTCTTCTTGAACTCTTCTTCCAATATGTTAGCAGTATTATGAAAAAATACCTTTCTATGATCATACTATTGTGTGATGACTAACACCAAACCTTATATACCAATTTTCATTATAAACACTGCCCTGTAAATAAGCCTGAAAGTGTAGCATTTGTGATTATCTTGGGGCATTTTATTAAACCTAGTTCAAAAAGGGCAGCCATAGTTACTGAAAAATACACTGATGATGTTTATGGCCACAAAAAGAGTCAACTAAATAATATTAAACTGTTAAACATTTGTTAGGTATTACTGCATGCACATTCAGATTAAGGACAAGGTTAAGAAAACTTATGAAAGTCATAACATATAATTGTATGTTGGGGTGGAAAAAAGGTATACTAAGTAATTCATTCAGACTGTTACAAAGCAGTGTATTGTATTTAAATTTAATGCACTGTGCTTATTTTTGATATTTCATGCGCCATTATTTTTATTTTGCCCTAGGGGTTGAACTGCTTTTAGTACACTGTATATTGGCTAATGTTTAATGCATTGTAGTTTTTTTTATTATTATTTTTATGTGCCATTATCGTTAACTTGCCCTATTGGTCTCAGTCATGCCTGCAAAGGGTCTGTCAACCTACCCAGTTATCAAAATGAATAAACAGATAGATAGATAAATAAAAAATGGAAGTCCCCCTAGTCTCAGATTTCACCATTGCTTTCTAGAGGTTAAAAACATGCATGCTAACATGATAATGGGGTCAGATTGTTATGTACTTAACTCCCCCCACTCACATATTTATTTGATTATTAATTATGTCAGCATCTTCTGATCTGAAGCAAAGTGCAACATTGAGATTAATCTGAACTGGTAAATTACCACATAGAATACAATAATAATTACCAAGTGTATCATTTTAAGCTTTCTCTTTAGTCTGGGAATGTTCTGGGTGAACTGAGTGCATGAATTTGGTAGAATGTGTGTAATACTGTATGATACAAATGAAATGTAAGGAAGACTAAGGGTAATACATCCCTTAGAAGCTCAAAACATCAGAATGTGTGAATAAAAACTGCAAAAGATCTTCAGAGTTTCCATTTTGCAATGGCTCATCTTATGAAACTATACATGTGCTTTAAGAGGAAGGTCAATCAGTGCAGATTCTTAGAGTTATTCTTGATCTAGCACTACTCTCATATTTGGTCACCTTCTTAGAATGAAAAGGAATGAATTGTGTTCCTACACAAACGCTACCCCATACACACACCCACACACATAAGCGTGTGCACACAATCACACGCACACACACACATACACACACACACACACACACACACACACACACACACACACACACACACACACACACACACACACACACACACACACAAACACACACACACACACACACACACACACACACACATATCTATCTATATATATATATATATATATATATATATATATATATATATATATATATGGGTACGTGTCACTTCACCTAAAACCCATTTCACCTAAACTCATTTCACTGAGACCAAATAATTTCATTTCACCTAAAACTCATTTCACAGACAAGTAGTACAATAAGGCAAGTCAAATGTATATGTCCTTTTCCCCACTGTAGTGTGATCCTGGAGTTAGTATATATATTAAGATGGGGTGTGGGGGGGGGTGCAGCCCCCAACTTATTTTGGTTTTATGTTGTCTGGTTTTGTTTTACATTATTTGGTAAACTAGGTGGGGGGCTACGCCCACCACCACCCGAATGTGGGGGGCTGCGCCCACCACACACCTCTTTAATATATATACTAACACCAGGATTGCACTACAGTGTGGAAAAGAACATATACCTTTCAATTGCGTTAGAGTACTACTTGTCAGTGAAATGAGTTTTAGGTGAAATGAAATTTAGGTGATTTGGTCTCAGTGAAATGAGTTTAGGTAAAATGGGTTTTAGGTGAAGTGACAAGCTCTACAAGTTTTCTATTAAGTAATTATTGTATCTTTTAAATTGCTACAGATAACTTATTTTAGGCCTGCAAAACATAGCACTGTATACAGATAAGTGAAGTATCAGGTAGTACAGTAATTCCCTGGAGTGAGTAGGCATGCTTTTCAGAATTAAATGGGCTAAATGATATACTTTCTAACTTTTGTAGATATACACTGTTGAGGTTTAAACTGTTATTCACAGTTACCCCTAGACATGTAATGTTGATGTCAGTTTTATTTTAACCATTTATTTGTGCTTACTGATGTTTTCTTTGTTTTCTTGGAAATTGAAATCTTGAGGATAATTGCATCTGTATGCATTCATTCCAGACATAAAGCTTCAGATTGGAGAGCATCTTTCAATGCCTAGAATGTAAGGCATAGATAACCTATCAGAACACAATCTGTATACCCTCTGTAGCTGTAATATGTATTCTGTCATGTGCATAACATATACAGTCACCTTGTACTCTGTGACTGACCAAACTGATTGGCCTGGAGAAGTATTGTGACATCACTAGAATAACTAAAATCATCAGAGAGCCAAACTAATAACATTTGTTGGTGCAAGTGGCAACTTAATCATGAAAAGACAAGTTGACATCTTTAATTGTACCAAGGTCTTTAATCATAGTCTCAAGCCCAAGTGCCCCTCCAATGTAAAGCACTCCAAAAGGTGACAGTGCTACATTTGCTAAACTCAACATCAATCCAATGTTTTATATTATAAGTTATCTCTAACTCATGCTGAGCTATCAAAGTATTGAAGGGGAAACAACAACTGCTCCCAGTTTTCACTCATCTACAAACTGTGAGACCCAGAAACTGGTATCATCAACTCTGGTATCTGAGAAGGGAATTCTTAAAAAGAAAACACCAAAAACAGAGTGCTGAGTAATCTCAGTGACTACCCCAGTTGGTGTGGAGAACTAGCCACTCTCTTTCATGACTTGGGCACTTAAAGAAAGACAATTGGAAATTGAACAGATCACAAATTTATTAACAATGAAGCTACAATATTTATTTATGACCCCCCCCCCCCTTGTGAGTGGTGTGGGGCATAATGAAGGGAAGAGTCTAGCTGACTACTTGTAAATGGCAAGTCAGTGTCTTGTGAGGAGAACAGGCTATAAGAAGCCCATGATACTGGCACACTGAGCATTAACACATTAACCAGAGATCACAGGTTATTGTGGTACCATGGACAAAGGCCAGAACTGTTAATCCCAAAGCAACTTAGTTTTAGTGTAGGTATGAAGCCATTTATAATATACTTGTGTGATAGTTATTTCATAAGTACACTAATCATACTTGTGAGTTCATTACCTTACAGATTTTCATTAAAATCAATAGGAAATCAAACCTGAAAGTGGAATGTTCTGCTACTCATTAGCATGATGTTTCACTTCCATCTCCTCATAAAGTAATAGGGCACAGCTTGTTAATCCATGTCTTGTAACTGAGGAAAACAAGATCTTGTGACTTGCTGCTCAGGGCTCATAGTGCTCACCTGGTATTCTATTGTCACTTCACTTGGGACATCAGGAAGAGCAGACACTGTGACCTTCAAAAACACTTTCCTTTTGCACATATCTTTATTAACAGAAGTATAGGCAGGGCATCAAATATATCTGGGGGAGTGTTAATGCTTTACACTGCCCACAGCAGAGATACATTTTTTCTCAGCATGAGAGGGTGTGTGTGTGTGTGTGTGTGTGTGTGTGTGTGTGTGTGTGTGTGTGTGTGTGTGTGTGTGTGTGTGTGTGTGTGTGTGTGTATGTGTGTGTTTTCAAGGGGGTGGCTGTGAATGAGAACCATTTATTTGACTTTATTATCATTCATGCATTGGTGATGATTATTAGAAGTAGCTATTTTGGGGGGGGCTGTCTACATATGAAAATATATGTCTGTTAGATGATCATATTGAAACAGTCAGAGCTATGACCTGCTAGGTGAGGGAACAGTGTATCTAAGTTTGAGAGCAAGTTGTTAAAATACATTGCTTATTATCTCACTTTCATCACAACATAACATCAGACAGGTGCACAGATTGTGGCTATGTATGAATGCATAGGGTACATACCTGATCACTGTTGAATTATCATTATAATGCTTGTCAGGAGAGCAGTATACATATCTTGAAATATATTGCTGAGGCCACTATGTGCTTGAGTTTCTTCAAAATCAGATATCAGAAGTGTGGACAGAAAATGGATATATTTTTAAGGGGGGAAGGCTATGTGTTAAAGCATATTGCAATTGCATGATCACTGTGAAATTTTATTTGATAATGGTTGCTGGGGAAATGTATATGTGACTAACATTAACAAGTTGGAATACATTACTGTGATCATTTTGTGTTTCCCTTTCCTTGCAATTAATTAGTGATGTACACAAAAATAACTATCTTTCAGGTGTAGAAGTAAGGAGGCATGATGTGAATGAGGGCACAGTGTAGCTCATGATCACTGTGGAATAATCATTGACATAAATTGTTAGAGACAGCGTAGGTGTCTGAAAGCAATAGGGTGAAATACATTGTTGTAGCCATTATGTCTTTCACTTTATTCTCAATTAGCCATTAAAAGTCTACAAAAAAGGGGGTATACCTTTTGCATAAATGGGCTATGTGTGAAAGCAAAGTGCAGTTACTTGCTTACTATTAAATGTTTAATGATATAGGTTATTTGGAATACAGTCTAAGTGCCTGAGTTCAACACACTTAAGAAAACTGGTCTGGCTATTAGTTGTATAAAACTTCTTTGCATTCAAATGTGCTAAACCCTCTTCTCTGAAAGAGCACATTAGGATGGGATAATATTTTGGTGAAAGGAGTTAACACTAGTCTTTGTTGTATTTTTCGAAATACAGTGATGACACAATGCATATGTTTGCTTTCATGTTATAACTTTATTTTTTTGTGATTTTCCTAACCCAGCCAACTTAGCCCTCCACCTGCCCCTCCTGTTCACATGTCCAAATACCCTGTGTCCCTCAGCTGTTCATTACCAGTCTATCACTGATATAAACCGATTGCTTGGTGGACCCCTTTACTACTCAATGATTTAACCTGGTGGTACACATTACTAGGACCTGTGGAGCATGCAGTCATAAGGGGAGATATGCTATGAAGTGGATGAAGAGTTCATGTATGCATGAAGCACTTCAAACTTCCCATCTTGTGATAATATTGACTTCATGACATCTTGTCACCCCCCCCCACACACACACACACACACACACACACACACACACACACACACACACACACACACACACACACACACACATACACACACACATTAATTAAGCCAACTTCAAGGCTCCTGGTATCCACCATAGGACACACAGGCAATGGTTTCCCCTGAACCGTCCCATGGGATAAGAGATATTGCTGTTGGCCTATTTCTCTTGGGTATAGCCTGACAGTGAAAGACAGACAGATGTGCCATTGGGCTGGTATACTGTAGGTTGCTACTTTATAGTTTCACAACCTCTATAATTTAAATGGATCTAGGTTCATTTCACAACTATGTATATTTCACCCTTTTTCTCACAGACAGTGAAATTATACTTCATAAAATGATAAATATAATTTCTTTATAATAATAGTAATTGAAGATGGCATTGAGATTTTTTAAAGGTTACATTTCACTACATTTGAAATGCTATTTCAAAATAAAATAAAAAAGGAAAAACATTACCAGGAATCATGATATGGTACTCAGAAATCCTATGTACAACAGTTCTATTAACTCTGCACCTAAAAACATAATCAAATTATAGTTTATAAGTGAATATCCAGTTTTTTTATGTCCAAAAAAATTTAATTAGTAAATTTCAAACTGTTTCGGACACATAACCATGTGCAGAGTCTCCACCAATAGACCTACATGACCATTAGAATGTGCCAGTCTGCCAAGATGCATTATACTGAGTTTCAATTAGGTGTGGTAGTAAGACTTCTGCTGAGGATGATGATATGTATCCTATATCCAGAATATGACATTATGACAGTATTACATAAAAAAAAACATTTCACTACCTAAAACAACATTTCTGTTACTGCTTATAAGATTAGGTCTAAACACACTGTACTGACAGTGGTGACAGTGTACTACCATGTTAATCAATTCTGAGATGCAATGAAAACTTTTAAGAGTTTAATGACAGTCCTGATTATATTTTCTACCTCAGTATCCTATTAAAATTGCTTAACATTGTTTTTCATAACTGTCATGGATGACCGACATGTTGCATCACAGACAGGTAGCAAATATAGTGTTTCATGAGAGTTTTGATGTCACAATTGGCCATTGTACTATGTCATGGATTTTCAACTCTGACCTAGAAACAGAGCAAAACTAATAGCCAGAATATATGCATTCTATAATATCATAATGTCATAAAGGAAACATCATAAATACTAAACCAGACAAGGCCATAACTATAACAGACACAGACTGCTATAACTTGAATTACTATCAAACACAATTTCAGAAAGCTAACAACTCCCCAACAGTAAACTTCATGATTCAAACCCCAAATCTCCTCCAGCTATTACTCTCCCCACTCCCCTTAAAGTACTACCTAAAATCTTTCTCCGTATCAAATGGCTACAGAAATGCGGTCACCTCTCCTGCATACTAAAACTGAAACTTGCCATCTCATGGGACATACACACAAAACCTGGCTCTCTCTTGTTCACCATATCCTCTGGCTCATTCATCTAACACCACAGTCTACAGTAATTCCCACTCAGCTCCACCCCCCCCTACAATACCCAACTACTTGAGGAAAACCCCATAATACTCCAGGAACTCTCAGTAACCAGGCCACCACTATTCCCACATGTAACTCAAGTTCAAGCATCCCTTAAACAAGTTCTTCAACACAGGCCATCCACAGTCCAAATCAAAAAGGAATACACGTCTCACATATTAATGTGGAAAGCAGTAGAAACAAGACTGATTTCTTAGATTAATGACTACCCAGCTACAAACCTACCATTCCAGAAATTACAGAGACCTGGCTAAAAGACTCTGTAGTTCTCTCTTAATATAGCAATAGTAATTATCGTAAACACTTAGACAACCAGCCAGGCCAGAAGAGGGGGTCTTATTTATTCATAAACAAACTTCCTTATACCACAATGCAACTAATAGCCCAAAGCAACCTTTCAACAGATTGTAACCCAGACTGTATCCTTGCTTCAGTAGCCATATGTACCACTTCAAACTAGTAACAGGAACAATTTATAAGCACCATCCTTTTGCAATAACAACCTTTAAATATATTATTACTGACATTAATAAACATATTAAAGGAAGCAGCAAAATACTTACACTAGGAAATTTTTATACAGACTTTCTTTCCAGCCAAGGCACTGACCCTACTCCATTTATTTTGCACCTTAATCTGTCATAAGTGATCATATCCCTCACCAAATTGAACCCTTCAGTAGGTAAGCATCCTGTCCTAGATCTCTATATCACTAACATCCCTTAAAGACTAACACAAGCAAAGTGTCTCCCTAACTTCGACAATGGTCAGCACATTATTCATTCTGTACTCTCATTCTAAAACTCTATGCCACCCTCTATTTTAATTGAGACAACATCTATAACAGAAGCCAAAGAATGTAATGTAATTCCTAATTCAGAGAAATTGGAATGGGTTCTGTAATCCAAACAGATGATCCTACACATTTTAATTCCCTCAATAGCACTTCCCAACAAGAAACTGACAGTTAAGGGGCTAAGTACTCCACTATATAGAAACTCACAAAGGACGGGTTAAGACCAGGGTAAAATGGAAAACCACACAATTACAGAATCACCATCCACTCCCCTCCATGAAAAGTGACTACAAATTCAAAAGAATAAATCTGAATCATCCTACTCAAAAAAAAAAAAAATACAATTGGATCCACCTTTTTCACATCTGGACTAAATCAGTGAAAAAAAATTATTGAAACTTTAGACACTTAATATAACCTCAACTATAATAAGTGTACACCCTGCTTTCCTGAGGATGTGTTTCAGACAGCTAGCTAAACATCTAGCATACATCTTCAAATTTTCCATCACCACAGGATAAGTTACCACTAATTTTAAGCACTCACTCATTTATTTATTTTTATTTATTTTATTTATTTATTTATTTGACACTTGCTCACTGGGATAGTCCAACTGAGCAAGCGCCCTTTTTCAGCAAAGGCATGGGAAGAAAAGCTTCACAACAATACATAGTAAATAATAATAATATGTGATACCCTAGAAGAGTATAACAACAAGTACAAATATGACTCTGTCATTGTCCATGCTGGAGTGAATGACTTGAGACGTACCTCCCTGGACTACATGAAAAGAGACATGGAAGAGCTCTTGGATCATGTGACCCAGGCAGGTATGAACCTAGCCCTGATTAGCATCCTGCCTTCGCCCAGAATGATACCACAGTATAAGGACAAAATGATTGACTTCAACAATTGGCTAAGCTTCTGGTGTCATTCAAAGGGGATCCAGTATTTGTCTGCCTGGGAAGACATGATCGACAAACCACGATGCTTTGCCAGAGATGGTCTGCACCTGTCACCCCTGGGATTCAGGTTACTGGCTAAAGCTCTTGCCACCCCTATAGTGCCTTTTTTAGGCAAGGTTCAAAGGATAAAACCACCACCGTAACAGATACAAGCATGCAAAATCTAAAGGTAATGCTACTCAATGCTAGAAGTCTAAACCTCAAAATGCACTTTCTCGAGGCACTCCTAAAAATGGAGAACATCGATATCCGTGCAGTAACTGAGACCTGGCTCAAGGCTCCAGAGAGCACCCCTGCAATGCCAGGCTACAATTCTTACCACACTTTTTGGCCACAAAACCAAGACCGAAACACTAAAGGTGGAGGAGTGTCCATATTCACCAAGGATATTCACACCTCCAGGCTAGTTGCCCAACACAATGCATCTGAAATTCTCCAGGTGCAATTAACACTAGGTAAGACTGCAATCCAAATTATAGCTTGCTACAGATCCCCCACCATGCCCCAAGATTCTCACTACACCTTTCTAAACATACTGGAAAATATTAAGATACAACCAAACACCCTTATACTGGGTGATTTCAACTACCCTGCCATTAACTGGGAAAACTACACGGGTACCAACTCCTTTTCCCAATGGTTCTTGGAATTCATAAATTCCAACGCCCTGGATCAACTAATCCATTGTCCCACTAGGGGCTCCAATATCCTAGACCTGGTTATTACCAACATGGGAGATAGATGCTCCACACCAGTGGTCACTCCCTCATTGGTCAGGTCTGACCATAAGCAAATCACCCTTGACATCCACATCCACATCCCACCCCCACCCCCCAGTAAGGAAACCTTCTTAAAAACTTCTCCAAAGCCAACTTCATGCTACTGAAGTCAGAAGTGACAAACTTCACAACACCCACGTAGATGGGATCTGGAAGTTTGACTGCAGAATCCTACACTAAGGCACTGTACGAGCACATCCACTCATGCATGAATCGTGCCATCCCAAATAGAACCAAGATGCTCTTCTCCAAAAAAAGGAAGCCAATCTGGTGGTCCCCTGCTATAAACAAACTATACAACAGAAAGAAGAAACTGTTGCAGAAAAGAGGAAAATCCCAGGATGCAAAAAACTCCCTCACCAGCCTCAGTAAGAAGCTGAGATCCCTCATAAAATCCTCAAAAACTAGTTAAGAAAATACAATTGCCAAAGATTCCAAAGACAACCACAAGGCATTCTATAGTTATGGCAAGAATCTAAATGGCAATGTTCAGATCTCCTCTGAGCTACAACAGAATGGCATTAAATATACTGATCCCAAGGATATTGCCAATATCGTGGCATATCAATTTAGTGCCAACTTCACCCCCCTCTCACCCCCTCAAGGGCCCATCTCAATACCAAAAGATTGCCAAATTCCGATAATCACGGCCACACAGGTAGAAACCGCACTCTCCAAAGCTAAGAATACAGCATCCATGGGACCAGATGACATCCCAGGCTGTGTACTACATGAACTACAAAATGAACTGGCACCTCACCTAAGTGTCATGTTTAATCATAGCCTCACCTCAGGCTTCGTGCCCACTGAGTGGCGCACAGCTACAGTTATCTCGCTCCACAAGGGAGGATCCACCTTGGATCCCGGGAACTACCGTCCCATCAGTCTGACAAGCCTGATCTGCAAGGGCATGGAAAACATTATCATGGAACTTATAAACAAAGACATTGGCAACCTTCAAACACTGGACCCCACCCAGTTTGGGTTTGTGAAGGGCCAATCTTGTCTCCTGAATCTGATTGACCTCTTTGAATCAGTCTCCAGAGCTGTGGATGAGGGTAAGGCGGTCCACACAGCCTATGTGGACTTCGTCAAGGCCTTCGACACCATCCCCCACTCTGGAATCATAAATAAACTTACTAAGCTGGGCATAAATCCCTACGTCACTCGATGGGTTGCCAACTGGCTTACTGACAGAACCCAGACTGAAAAAGTAGCCGACTCCAAATCCAGCTCCAGACAAGTGACAAGTGGAGTACCTCAGGGTTCAGTCCTGGGACAACTCTTGTTTGGCATCTACTTCTCTGAAGTACAGGCCAACAGTAAGGGACTCTGGCTAACAAAGTTTGCAGATGACTGCAAACTGGGAGCCATTATTGAATCCCCAAATGATGTGGATATTCTGCAAAAGAGCCTTACAGAAACAGATGCCTGGTGCCAGAGCCATGAGCTCAAGCTGAATGCCAAGAAATGTATAGTTATCCCCTTTGGAAAAAAACATGTACCCATGAATTACCACATAGGTGGCAGGACACTAAACATCGAAAGTGTGATGAGAGACTTAGGGACACAGGTGGACAGTGGTCTCACTTTCGATAACCACATCGCCACAACAGTCAGGAAATCCTTCTATGTGGCACACCTCATCACTAAGGGCTTTTCTTCCAGAAAAATGGAGGTCATTGTTCCACTGTACTCATCCCTCATTAGACCCATTATAGAGTATAATGCCCCATTTGGTATGTACCTCACAAGACATCTGCAACAGCTGGAAAGGCCACAGAAATACCTCACTAAAAGAATCACAGGCCTAAAGCAGATGTCATATGCTGACCGTCTAAAAAAACTCCAGCTATACTCTGTGGCATATCATCTACTCAGAGGCGATCTCTGCTTAACAAACAAGGCCATGTCAAACCCTGAGCTGATGGACATGCTCCACTTAAAGAAATCCCAATCCCTCAGAGCCGCACGCTCCAGGGATCTAAACCTTATCATCACAATGAACAAAACATGCTGGAGAGATAGGTTCCTGACCCAGAGACTCCACATACTCTGGAATAGACTGTCCATACATGTCAAGCAGACCGCCTCATTGGCCCTCTTCAAAAGGAACCTTGATGATTGGATGAGAGATAGGAAATTCACCCCGGGGATCATGTCAGTCATCCTGCTAGACAGGGGCCCAGAGAAGTAAATATTGTGGGAAGAAATATCCAGGGAATTGTTATGGCTAGGCTTGTATAGGACTTAGGGCCGATAGCCTAGTACCAACTTATGAACCTATGAACCTATAAAACATTGTGGTACAAATCTAGGTCAGAGAATTTCAGTTTATGCTGAGGTACGTAGTACTAAATGGTATAAAATAAATGCAGGATGATGTACTAATTACATGAAGCAAACATATTTACAATAGTAGGCATATTTACAATAAAAGTCAAGGAGCTATTCATTTGGAATAGGCAGTTCACAGAAAATACTTTCAGTAACAAACATGGAGCAGTTAGGTTAGTACAAGCACTTTTTGGTGCATGAAGGAAGCTGTTTGTCAAGTTAGTTACATAAGATGGGGAATATATACAAATGGAACTAAAGACAGGGTAGGGGCTCAGTGTAAGGTGAGATAAAGAATAAGCCTTCAGGTTGGTAGAGAATGACTGAGAGGAAGGTAGTTAAGCAAGAGGATGAGAGAGTAGAATTGGGAAGGAGTCAAGATATGGGGAGCTAGCAGTCAGGGGTAGAGAGGTAGTGGCAAGAGAAAGTGGGGGAGAAAGAGAGAGACAGAAGAATGGGAAGGATTGGGGAGAAGGAGTTCAGGGAGGGTGTTTACAGAGACAAATCCAGATATTAATCAGGCAATTTTTGAGAGCATTCTTGAATTCATGTGCTGGAGTTATTTTTCTTATGGTCATAGGCAGCCTGTTCCATGCAAGAGACATATTTATGTATGTATTTATTTATTTTTGTTGTTTACTTATTTGACATTCTTACCAGGAAAGGCTGACTGGAATAATACCCCATTTTTTTAGCATAGGAGCAGGAAGACATAACTTGGTTACAGTTAAACAGCAAAGTTATTACAAAACTTAACACAGAAGAACAACATATCAACTGCTATACAGAGTGCAAATATTTGGAGCATCATTTAGTCACCTATATTCATTATGGTGTTCATAATTGATCAAAAATGGCTGATTTAAAGGTCTTGGTGATAGGAAAAAATTAACATAGGTTCGTAGACAAGTTGAAAAAAAAGAGTACTTTCAACAGTTAAAAAAATTCAAAAGTTGTAGTTCATAGAGATGACATTATAAACAATAAACGCACATTTTGGAATTGAGATGATTAGATAACATAGCCTACACCAAAGTATATTTGTTCTTTATCTAAGAAATAGATTTATTCTGTTCAAAGAGAGAAGGAATTATTAATTATTATTGTATGGAGGGGTTGGAATAGCTCAGTCTGGGGTAGTGGAGGAGCACAGACAAGTCTTACTTAGGTGGTCTTCTGGAGGGGGTGGACTAGTTCAGTCTGGGGTAGTGGAGGAGCACAGACAAGTCTTACTTAGGTGGTCTTATGGAGGGAGTGGACTAGTTCAGTCTGGGGTAGTGGAGGAGTACAGACAAGTCTTACTTAGGTGATCATTCAGTAGGTGTTTGAAGTTGAAGAGGTTACTTACATTTCCAATTCTAAAAATTCCAGCAGCCTCCTCTCCTTGAGATTTCTAGCCTATATCCATGTAAAACAAAGCCCATCCCTGTCCATATTCATGTACAACTTGGATCTATGAATGGTAAACACAAAATTTACCATAGGACTGTCCCCTGTACTGCTGCAGTAGTCAGAAAATCATTCTGTTTTATGTAACTTATAAGCAAAGGTATAGCAACCAGGTCCAAGGAAGTCATTGTTCCAATGCATGCAACACTCATCATAGGTTCATAGGTTCATAGGTTGGTACTAGGCTATCAGCCCTAGGGCCTATACAAGTCTAGCAATAAAAATTCCCTGGATATTTCTTCCCACAATATTTACTTCCATGGACCCCTGTCTAGCAGGGTGACTGACTTGATCCCCAGAGTGAATTTCCTTTCTCCCATCCATTCGTCAAGGTTCCTTTTGAAGAGGGCCAAGGAGGTGCTTTGCTTGACATGTATGGGCCTATCATTGACTATAATGCCCCTTTGGCATGTATCTAACCAGGCATATCCAACAACTGGAATGTCCACTAAGATCCCTCACTAAACGTATGCAGGGCATAGGTAACATGTCCTATGCAGACCACTTCAAGGCCCATTCCTGGTATTCCATCTCCTACAGGTTGTTGAGGGGAGAGCTATGCCTGGCATACAAGGCATTATCAGACCCCAGTCTGATGGACCTCCTGCATATCAGCAAAACAAACAGCACCAAAATTACCTGTTCTAAAGACTTAAGCTATACCTGTGATATAAACAGGACCTGCTGGAGAGACAGGTATGTAGCCCAGAGACTGCCCCTTCTCTGGAACAGGCTCACTATCCATGTGAAGCAAAGTTCCTCACTAACCCAATTCAAGTGTAAGTTGGACAGTTTGATGGGGAACAGAAAATTCATCCCTGGTTTTGCACCTGTTTCTTTTAATGGACACAGGCAGTCTGTAAATGGTTAATCTCCAAGACCCCTGTTTGTAAATGTTTAATTTCCCAAGCCCCGCTTACGCTTATCAAGAATACCAGAACTTGTCAGAGATTTGGGCTAGGCTTAAAAAGGCCCTTGTGGTTGTTAGCCTACTAAACACCTATGAACCTATGAACTAATGGACAGATGCAGCTCTTAAATGCTTTATTGCATGTCCCATGATCAATAATTACATATTTTTCCTAGTGAGAATAACTGGGATCATAACATAGTAATTTGAGAGGACCAATATAACACCAAACTGGATAGATTAATTCAAGCACCAAAATGGAAACTGGCTAGGCTTAAAATGGCCCACAAGGACAGCTAGCCTAGTAATTACCTATGAATCTATGAACCTGTATCAACCTATTACACTGTTGAAGTTCAACATAGTTTCTTCTCTAAACACAATATCTTGACTGCCAAAGATGCACTGACAGATTGATTTTTACTCTTCAATGAAAAAAGCCTGCCTCAGAGAAGCTATTTTATAGACCTTTGCAAGGCCTTTGAAAGTGCAAACCATGTAAGAGTAATACATAAGCTTAACAACATTGGCTTTAAAAGCAATATAGTCCATTGGTTTAAAAACTATCCAACAAACAGTTCATTCACAGGTCAGAAAGGAACAGGCAAATTCTTTACAGGCTCCATATTGTTTTTCTTATTTATTAATGACATTGTCACCTTCATGCCATCAACTAACATTGCATATATCACTATCCTACAAAAAAGTGATCTCACTTCTGCAGCGGTCCAAACAACGAACTTTTCAGCTGCGTGCAGTTGGGTGTTAGCTTACCCTAAACATAACAAAACCAGCAACCCTGTCTTTTGGCGCACAGTGGAAACTAACACAATCTTCACCATGTACCACTCTTATACTCAACAAAGTACCATTACCACAGTGAGCAAATACTCCGGATCTAACTATATCATTCAGAATTCACACTGACTTAAGTGTTTCAAAAGTCTCTACACAACTGAAAGCTGTTTACTCCACCTCCAGCCACCTAACAAAGGAAACCATGCAAGCTCTAGCTAAGAATGTAGCTAAAAATGTCTTTATCCCTAGACTTGAGTATGCCCTACCAATGTTCTCCGTTTCACTGCCTATAATGCTAACAACATTAAAAATTTATGAATTATATTTGTAGATTCATCATCAACTGTCTCAGCTGTCATCTGACTGCAAGTAACAGCCCAGTCTACCTTTCTATTACACAGTCTTTCCTTTGAGATGCTGAAGCAATTTCTGCCCCTCTCAGGGAACAGATTGCAAATAAACTCTCCCCCCTACTGTCTTAGGAAACATGAGAATAATGTTATGACTTTAATAACCCCTTCAGGACTCACTGTGGCAGACAAAGGCTTTAGTGCAATTGTATCTACTAACTGGAATCAACCCCCATAGAACTCATGCAACTTTCAGAATACTCACCTTTCAGGAAAAAAAAACATTGGCGGAACATCTTAAAAGAGGCATACAAATGTTCCTACTTCCAAGACAAAGGTAATACTTTGCAATAATCCACTTTCATGACAATCATTCTGCATAGGTACTCTAATTAAGCTATAAATCCTGCAAGCCCAAAAGAGCAATACATCTCCACTGTAAATATGTAAGTAGTGTTAATCTCTCTCTGAGTTATAAAGGGACAGTTGAATAGTAATAATCTAATTCTCTAAAATATAACCCTCTCCTTGACTATATAACTCTCTTATCAAATATTCTAATAATAGTCTTAGATATATCCCTATCTGATCCGTAAGCATATACTGTTCTAAAAATTAACCAACAAAGCTAGAGCAGACTTCCTATAAAGTCCAAAGATATTGATGTGTGATTCTCACTCTGATTAACACATGCATACAAAATCAAGCAACAAACACTACAGCAACAACAGATATTAAATATGTGTTACTTGAAAATGTATTTCCAGGTACAATAATATCTTATCAGTTAGGTGGGATTGTTTTTATTTCTGAGTATAATTTCAGCCATATCTCTACATTTCCATAGAAGTTCTGAAACAAATTTCTAGTACATTGACATAATACTCACACTGAAATGCACCATGTTGAACAAATATGCACTTAATTATATTAGCATAACTTTGTTACAAAGCTTATTCACATTGATGTAATTCTCAGGATGTAATATGTATAATTTGGTAACAAAAACTAGTGGCAGTGTGGCTTGGCGTGGGAAGACACATCAGCTTATTTCAGTCTTTCTCTGCATTGTCTCTGTGATTTTGCTATAATGATACAATTGTTTGTCTTTTTGTGACTGTGTATAGCATGGATGCCTATCATTCTGCTGTGCTGGAAAAATAGGAAGCACTTATGCATACAAGGGCAGCCTGCCACTACTTTATAGGTGAACAAACAAAGGAAAAAGGGGAATACTCAAGCATAGTAATAGATCGTAAAGTGGGAGGAGGAAAGATAGGAGTAGGAATTGTCTTCCACTGAAGCCTGAAAGTAAAGATGGAATATTGTATGGATGGAATATTATAGAATAAGTTTAAAAGAGTGATATATTATATGGGAAGGTAAAGTGAAAAATAATAAAATAGTGATAAGTAATATAACAAGAGTGATTGAATGGAAAATGAAAGAACCAGTTTAAATAGATATATAAAGACAGACACAAGGTAAAAAGATATCATTCATATTTTCTACAAAAGAAAGCACTCAGGGCAGTAGGCTGGATTGTTTTCTTACAGGCAGCGAAGATCAGGCAAGACTGAGACAGATCACAATATCAAATCAATATATTTCAGACCATGCTAGCCTCGTCAACAGTCATTGAGCAAAAGCAAGACAGACTGCATACATGAAGACAGGCTTGGTATAAATGGAGGATTCAAGATCCATAAGAAATACTTAGAAATGAAATACACATGGTGGTACCGGATAACACAACACCCATGGGAGGGATGCTCTGCATGCTTTATGGTGGGAGAGGATAAAAGTAGCTTTGAGGGCTCATCTAATGGTGATAGAAGGTAAGAACAGGTGAACACAGGCTAATATAGTGCCGGAGAAAGAAAATAGGTTAAAAGATTACATGATCTAATATAGGGAGATATCAATAATGCACCCTCTCTGATTAAGGAATTTATATCTTAAAGAGCCAGAAGCAGAGTATGTAAGTAGAAATTACTTTTGGTGGGTTTTGTAAAGGAAGTCTAAAGCATATAGCATGGGCATATATAAAGAAACAGTTCACAATCAAATAAGGAAGCCCTTCACAAACATGAATGGATATGCATAGAAGGATGGTTTCAGAAATCCATTGTATAGAAAGGCGATAGGTGAAGAGCTGAAGTTAAATACAGTCTGAATAGCCATACAGGGTGCAGATGGAGAGATGATAAGTCAACAAGCAAAGGAGAGTAGTATTGCTGAAACTGAATTCATCCTCAAGTCTTGGTGAGTATCTTCACAAGGTGGACCCTGTTTTTCACAAAATCTCACCAAGATGACACTGATATATAGACTATATTTATATAGCATATATCATGGACAGAAGTAGGTCAAAAAATTAAAAAAGATAGCTGGGCGCACAAGACCCAGGATAAAAAAGTGCTCAATCCTGGTAGGAGCACTGGTGCCAGGACTGGACGAAATTACAGTGTAGAATCCTCAAAATACAGAAACATTCCTACAATGGGGCCAGGCCCAGGGGGAGAATGCCCCTCCTCCCATTGTAGAAGGAAGTAGCAGTCCACAAAATTAAAAAAAAAAACTGATAGGCCAAAGAAGAGCCATAATGACAATAAAGTGAACTATTGAGGATAAGAAAGAAATTATGCATTGTTACTATTATGCAAAACACCTAGAATTTCCAGACACAAGATATACAAAATGATTAAGACAGAAATTAGAGGAAAGAAAAATAGTTGCGCAAGAAAAACTGTCAGAAGCTTCAAATAAAAAATGGTGGTCATTAATATAATATATTTGTGAAAAACAGTATATAGACCAAGAAACTTTGATCTGTTTGGGAAAAAAAGCATCTGAAGAAGTGCAAAAATATAAACAACAAAACCTAGATATTTTTGAAAAGTATAAAAAAGAAATATGGACATGGGAAAGAAAGAGGGATTTGATATGGTGCAATATTTATGCAAAGGAGAAAGCCAAATTAATCAATAAAAAGAAGGCAGCCCCAAAGATATTGGAAGAGAAATACAGGCAAAGGCATCCAGACATGGAAAATTTCACAATAAAAAATAATATTACAAAGAGGGAATGTAGAAAAGAAGATTAGTAAACTAGAAGTTAAAGAAATAGAAGTTGAAGTTATGGACTGCCTGCAGAGTGAAGGATTTGATGTAGAAGGTCTAACACAGGTTACATCACATCATGATGGAATGAGTCCCCAAAGTAAGGAGAAACAGAAACATCAGGAGACATCTGAAAAAGTAATATAGACATTGGAAAGAAAAATAGATTTAACATGGTGTAATATCTATACGAATGAGAAAGCAAAACTAATTAATGCAAAAATAGAAGCACCAAAGATATTTGAAGAGAAATACAGGCAAAGGAATCCGGACATGGAAAACTTTGCAATACAAAAAATAAGAAGACAAAGAGGAAAAGCAGAAAAGGAGATTAGTAATAGAGAAGTTAAAGAAATTGAAATTGAGGCTATGGAGTACCTCTGAAGTGAAGGATTCAGTGTAGAAAATCTAATTCAGGAAGCACCACAACAGGATAGAGCAATGGACCTCCAAACTAATGGGAAATCAGTGGAATGGGAAGCAATTGATCAGGTGCCATATGAAGAGATCTTGGAGTCTTACATAGGAAAACAGTATAAACGTTCAATTGAACCTAGACAGCATGGGAAGGAACAGGAAACTGTGGAAACACTGGCACAGTCAATGTTGAGGAGTGATAGGTCAGTGAGTTCCCATATGACAGAGCAATGGACGACGCAGGATGAAATTGAAGAGAATGTGCCACAAGAAGATGCAACAGAACTTTCTATGGAATTCTCACAGGAAATGGAAAACAAAAAATGTGCCCTCAGATTAGAAGAAAATGAGCTAAGAGAAGAGTTGCTTGATTTAATAGAAACATATTAAGATCAATAAAATAAATAGACAGCAGAAGGTCAATAAAACAAATGAACACATAATTAGGACTGACCCTAGTGATCCATGCCCTATAATAGATGTAAACAGGATATATTATTGAGCAGCTAGATTAATAACTGATAAAGTTGTACTATAAGAACACCGGGTAATGTCGGAAAGGAAGGGGAGAAATTGAATACCATCATGGAAGTATCAAATAGAGAAAACTATAAAGCAATTAAGACTAGAAGTGTCTCTGTTAGAAGAGTATAGAAGAGGGAACAGATCAACAAAATGCTTAGAAAGAGACTTGATAAAAGCATAGTGCAGTATTAGAACAGATCAGGATCTATCATTCACTATTGCAAATAAACTAAAAATCTCAGCACAGGTGGAAAAACTTAGAAGATATGCAGATAAATATAAAGGAAAAGTACAAAATAAGCAATTTATTGATGATCCAAAAAAAGTTTTATAGAGAATTGGGAAACACGGTAAAAGGAATTGAAAGACCACCAAAAAAAGAAGAAAAAGATGCATTTTGAAGAAGTATCCATGAAGATCCTGTGGAACATAATAAAGATGCTAAATGGATAGAAGTTTAAAGGTAAAGGATATGAAATGGGTTGAAGTAACAGCCACAGAGATTGAAACAACGTTAAGAAAAGCCTTTAATTGGAAAACCCCTGGCCAAGATGCAGTACCTAACTTCTGGTTAAAAGTATTAACATCTTTGCATGAAGATTTAGCTATGAGTAAGAACTATTTATATGTGGACCCTGAACAGGTACCTGTCTGGCTAACAACAGGAAAAACAATGCTCCTACTTAAGAGTGAACCTGCAAGCAACCCTAAAAATACTTGCCTTCCAATGACGTATAAACTATACACTGAAATTGATACTGACAGAGTTTATAGTCATTTAAAAGAAAACTCAATTATGGCAATAGAACAAAAGGGCAATAAAAAAGTCATATGGAACAAAGGATCATTTTTTGTTAAATAAAGTAATAGTGGAGAACTGTAAAAAGGGGAAGAATTTAAGTATGGCATGGACTGACTACAAAAAAAAATTGATAGTATCCCACATTCATGGATAAAAGAGTGCTTAAAAATGTATAAGATACACCCTACACTGATCGACTACGTTACAGTGACCATGAAACAGTGGCAGACCACTTTGCAATTAAGCCATGATAAAGGACAAATTATTATTCCAGGGATAAAAATCCAAAGGGGGATATTCCAGGGTGACTCTCTGTCACTGCTGCTGTTCTGCCTTGCCTTTAACCCATCAAGCTGTCTACGTAATAGCTTAGGCTATGGCTATAATTTGCCTCCTAGAAAACAACAAAGTGTAAAGACTTCTCATCTTCCCTTTGTTGATGATTTAAAATTGTACAGCTCATCAGATGAGGAACTGAAAGCACAACTGCAAGTTGTCAAAACTTGTTCAGATGATATAAGAATGTCATTTAGTCTTGATAAATGTGAAAAAGCAACCTTTAAAGCAGGAAAACTGCAGCACCAAGAAAACATCAATCTGAGACAAGAATGTGATATAAAAGAACTTGAGCAAGAGGGAGTGTATAAATATATGGAAATTGATGCAGGATCAACAATAAAACATGAACAAATGCGAATAAAACTTAGTAAGGAATATTTTAGAAGACTTAAATTAGTCCTGAAAATAGCATTGATGTCTAGGAACAAGATCCAAGCTATAAACCAATTTGCTTTTCCTGTCCTAACTTACAGTTTTGGAAGGTTTACTATAAAAATGTCGACATTTAAAACAAATTCTGTTTTGATCATCGAATCATAATGCTGAGTTCCTGCATACTAATTAGGTCTAAATGTTAAATCTGGTGAATGAATTCAGCAGATTCAACATTTAGATCAAATAGTGAACATGATGTCCACATAGGAGCTAAGGTAAGTCTAGCCCCTACACTGCAGATTCACTGTTTTGCAGGGGGGTAAGCCCCCCCCTGCACCCCCCCACATACACACACACACTTAAACCCCCTGCTAAATAAATATTCCAACTCTGAGATCACACTACACTGAGGAAAGGGATGGATTTCCTAGTCCGCACTCTACCAAGATCTGTACTCCTAACATTGAGGTTCATATCAGGAAATGCACAGTGGCATTGGCTGATACAACTGTCTCACTCAAGTAACGTTCAGCAACACAAAAATCATCCAACCATATTTTGATATTCCTGTGTTCACCGAATGTTACTTCAACACTTTGATAGAACCATTTTGGAGTGATTGACTGGCCCCAAAATATGCTGGATAGATTAGACATTAAAACATGAAGGATGCTTCATGTTCACCAAATGATTTATAAAAATCAGTGCATACCAAGATTATATATTCCCTGTTCTGAAAGAGGGATGGGCCTCTTTGTAATTGATTTCATGTATAGAACTGCAGTCATGGGACTCCACACATATCTGCTGACCTCATAAGACCCAAATGTAGTGAAAGTTTTGAAGCATGAGGAGAATAAATCTAAGACAACTTCCCTGTTTAATCTAGCAGAAACATGTTGGCATCAAACAGGTAAGGAAATCAAACCAGAAGTAGATAAAAATCAGGCAGCAACTGAATGTGCCAAAAAATGAAAGAATATAAGGTGAAGGAGCAGATGAGAAGGCAAGAAATGTGGAAAAGGCATAAATGTAGTTGCAAGTATAGAAAACTTCTGGAAGAACCTCATGTTGATCAGCAATGAACACAGGAATGGTTAAGGAGAGGCAAATTCAAACCAAGAGATGAAAGGTTAATATTGACTGCACAAGATAGTGGGCTATGTATATGTTGGTTTACAAAGTCCATTGAACATGTGGGAGAAACAGACAAATTTAGGTTTTGTAAAACAGAATTGGGAACAGTTGCACACCTCGTTGCTGGTCATGACAAACTGATGGCAGAAGAATTGTTTACCGAAAGGCATAATAATGTGGCAAGATAGTTGCACTGGGGATTGTGCAAAGATTATGATATTGAAGTGTCTGAAAAACACTGGAAACATGAGCCACAAAACATCTTAGAAAATGATGAAGTCTACATTACATGGGATCATCCATTACCAACAGTTCAAAAGATAGATGATAGAAAAACAGATATAATGGTCCATGAAAAGAAGACAAAAGTAGCATTGAACACTGAAATCACCACACCCAGTGACTACAGTGGCTTGCGTACAGAGAGACACAAAGTCATAAAATATCAGGATTTGCAGGCTGAAATGAGAGCAATGTGGCAGAAAGATACGCAGACAGTTCCAATAGTAGTAGGAGCAATGGGTCTTATAAAAAAGAATCTACAATCATATTTAGATATGTTACCAATGCATGTAATCCCATATGAATTGCAGAAGAGTCATTACTGAGCACATTGCGGGTGCTGTGAAGAGCACTTTTGGCTGACATCAAAGACTGAAACAATACTAATTTCATGAACTTTAATCGTATTTTGCTTAAGAATGGGGTCCATTCCCATCATGGTATCAGAAACCCAAAAGACTTGGAGGAATTAAAAAGAGATTGAAGACATAATAGGTCTGAATGGAGAGAGAAAAGAGCACAAAAGGAAAAGAGAGATTTGTTTTAGTACTGAAGTCATCCACAAGCTTTGTTGGGTACCTTTGCATGTCTTCTTAACTAAATCCCACCAAGGTGAAACTGACATATAGACTTTCATGTGTCATAAAAAGTAGAGAAAAAGAAAGATCTGGGATCACTTATCCCAAGGTAAAAATGTGCTCAGCCCTGGCAAAGGCACTAGGGCCAGGACTGGTAGAGTGACTGGTGCAAATTCCTCTAGGAATAGAAGAGATCTTGCAACTGTGTTAGGCCCTGACTCAATACATGCCCCCATTGTGGCACCAAAAAATAATAGTCCACATAAAGTTAAAAAATTGACCAGCCAGACTAGCTGCTGGGAAACCAAAAATGAATACTTGAATGAAATTAAATGAATACTTAAGGACAAAAAAGAAATCATGTTTTGCTTCCACTTTGCAACTAACACAGAGTTCCCTAAAAGAGGTTATTCTGCAACAGCAAGGGAAAAAATGCAGAAGAGAAAAATCATCGAAAGAGAAAAAATGGCAAACATTACAGACACCAATTTAAGGTGATTAACTGATCGAATAAAATAAAAACAATATATAGAAAATAAAACATTGAATGAATTAGAAAAGGTAGCCAAAAATAAAGTATTAACTCATTACAGCCAGGTGATGCCTATAGGTGCTTCTGCAATTACATCCTAGTGTCCTCTCTAGGCATCAAATATTGCTTGTTCACATTTGCATTAATAATTCCAAGACCATGCTACATATAAAGTATTAAAATATATCATCTTAAAGCTTACATAGTGGCAAATACAATTGTACTGATATGTGACCTCTGTCTAGTGCAGGTAAACAAAAATTATTGCTGTTCATGTAATATGTACTTGCATGTCATAAAGTCATGCTTTTCTAAATATCTCAACAACCTAGAACAGACAGAACTGCCTAACTTCATATGAAAGCTTTCAGCTGTATGAACATAATGCTATTAACAGTATGTGTGTAATTTGAATAGATATTTTAAATTGTTTACAAAATATTACACATTTAATAATTACTGTGTTTACTGTGACTTATAACATTCAGTTTAAGATCTAGAACCTAAAAAATTTTACCACTATAAAAATATATACTGCTGAAGAGCTTGCCATTTAATCATCTTTAGTAACACCTATAGTTTCAGAGATATGAAAATTTGCTTGAAATGTGAGAACATAATTTGATTATATCAAAAAGCTTTGGCTCCACCCATTCGAAATTATGGTGAAAACTTCCAGAGCTCCATTGGAGGGAATGAGTTAAGAGGGAAAGAAAAAAATCCACAGGTATTTGCAAGATTAAAGACAGAGGACTGGACTTGAGAGAAAAAGTGAGACATAATATTATGCAGTTATATGCAGAAAATAAATGATGTTAACTAATAATTGTAAAGCAAAGTCAAAAATATTTGAAAGTACATCTAGGCAAAGATACCCATACATGGTAGATGTTAGAAAAAAACAGAATAGTAGCACAGAAGTCTAATGTAGTGGCAAGTAAGCAATTTGATACATAAATGTAGGAAATCGAAAATGAAGTGATAGACCAGTTACAAAGTAAAGGATTTGAATGTGATGCAAAGGTCGCTACAAAATGGTGGTTTATTAAAACAGGTACAACTTGAAAATGCGACAGAGGATGTAGAGCAGTTCAGTAGTATAGAAAAATCACTCATTAGTTCACTCATTATTTCAATTAAATGTTGAAAGCAGCAAAGATGTCCCACAAAATGAAATGTCACAGTCATTTCAAAGCCAAGATATTTCCACGCAGAGGCAGAAAGACTAGAAAACTCAAACTGTAGAAAAAAACTCTCATTCAGGAAGAACACATTTTAAAAGAAGACCTGCTGGATTTGATAGAAATGGATGAATATAATAATATGCATGAGAGACAAAGGCTGCTAAGACACAGATTGTTAAAAATGTAAACAGCAAAATTAATTAAGTAATTGGAACTATAAGGAGAGATCCACATGATATAACAGAAATTAACAGAATATATTATTGTGCGGGGAAACTAACAGACAAGGTATTACCAAGAAAGCATAAATAAATTACCACTATGGAAGCATCAACTAGAAACATTTGTGAAATAGTTAAAAGAAAAGAAGTATTATTATTAGAACAATACAGAAAAGGAAATCTATCTAAAACATTGCTAGAAAAAGTGAAAGTTTTAAAATAGAAATTCATTAAAACAGGTCAGGATTTGAGTTATACTATCTCTAACAATAAATTAACAATCTCTGCGCAGGCCGAAAAACTTAGGTTATACACTGAGAAATATAAAGAAAGGATACAAAACAAGCAGTTTAGGCATGATTTGAAGAAATTTTATAACACTCTTGGAAAGAAAACAGCAATAGTTGAGATACCACCAAGAAAAGAGGAAATGGATGCATTCTGGAGAAATATCTATGAGGATCTAGGTGAGCACAATAGGGAGGCTGAGTGGATAAAAGAAATAAAAGAACATTATGAGACTCTGATTTATAATCTGTGGATTGGAATGAAGTAACTTCTACTCAGATAGAGCTAAATCTAAGAAGGGCTCCCAAATGGACAATGCCAGGTCCAGATTTTTACCTTTTGGCTAAAGGTATTGTCATCCTTTCACTCTGATATAGCCTCAAGTAAAAAGTATTTATCTGTACACCCTCAAAGTATACCAGATTGGCTAAAAATGGGGAAAACCATATTAATACTTAAAAATGAACCTGCAGATCATCCTAAGAATTATCAAGCAATAACTTGTCTCCCAACAACATGCAAGCTATGTACAGGAATTGATGCAGATAGAATATACAGTCATTTAGACAAAAAAAATCAATCATGGCTATAGAACATAAGGGGAATAAAAGAGATTCATATTTATTTATTTATTTGACATTTGTTAACTGGGATAGTCCATCTGTACAAAAGCCCTTTTTCAGTGGAAGTCCAGGGAGAAAAGTTCCACAGTACAAGTAAGCAAGAAAAATTTACAAAAATTGAATATAATATACAATAAGACAGTTAAACAAATGTAGATAAAGCTCCACAGTACAACACAGTAAGAGGCATTATTTTTTATTTTTTTTATTCTTATTTTACATTTGTTTACCGGGAAAGTCCAACTGGAACAAGATTCATTTACAGTGGAGGCCCTGGGAGAAAAGCTCCATAACATAACAGTACAAATACAACAAATGACAAAAAAAATTCTGAACAGAGGCATATATACAATCAGAGTTCCATGTCTTTAAAGCTCCATAACATAACAGTACAAATACAACAAATGACAAGAAAAATGTTGTAGAGGCATATATACAATCAGAGCTCCATGTCTTTACATGACAACACATAATGCATGAATGACAGAAAATTTCTATACAGTGGCATATATACAATCAAGGAGATTTTTCATACCTTATTTTGATTTGAGCAAGGGGCAGCCACAGTGGTGCAGCGGTTAGCATTGTTACCACACAGCAAGAGGTTTCCTGGTTTGATCCTCGGCTGGGGTGCCTTCTGTGCGGAGTCTGGATGTCCTTCCTGTGGGTTTCCCCCAGGTGCTCCAGTTTCCTCCCACATCCCAAAGACATGCTGTAGGTGGTTTGAACACTCTAAATTGGCCCTAGGCATGAGTGTGTCTTTTGTGGAAGGTTGGGCGCCGGGCTGGCAACTATACACATTAAAACTCCACTGCCAATCATGAGCAGACAGGTGATCCACTGTGGCAACCCCTAACTGGGAAAAGCCGAAAGAAGAAGAAAAAGTTTGATTTGAGCAAGCTTGGTATATAGATAGCAAAACTTTGAATTCCCTATTGGTAGTACAAAGCATAAAAATGAAGGAATGGAATCTGGAAAATAATGCTATTTGGGAGATATGTCATAGCATGATTAATAGTTTGTAGGATAGTAGTTCCTGATAGGAAGTACAGAATAGCTAAGATAAGCAGTGAGGAGATGAGGTGTGGCAAGTTAGGAGGAGAGCACAAAAGATTTTATGTGATAAAGGGACAGAGACATAATTACAAGAGGTGAGTTTTTAGTGATTTCTTGAAAAGTGAGATGGATGGTGCAGAGGAGATACTTTGGGGGAGGTTATTCCATTCCCTAGCAATGGTGTGGGAGAACAGACTTTTCCCTGCAGTGTTATTGGCTTTGGTTATGCAGAGCAGGGTTTTGTTGGATGAGCTTAGAGGGCGATTTGCAGAATATTGGTTTAGAAGTTGGTTTAGGGCTGGGGTTTTCTGTGGGTTCCTTATTATGTTGAAAGTGAGGACTAATTGGTGATAGCTAATTAGCTGAGGGAGTTCTAACCACTGTAGTTGCTTCAGGGCAAGACAGTGATGACTTCTAAATGTGGAGTTGTTAGCGAATTTTGCAATTTTATTGTAACATGACTCTAGTTGGTTTAGGTCTGTTTTTCTGATATGAATTAGGATTGGTGATGCATGCATTAGGGTAGACAAGAGGTGGGTTTGGGCTAAGGAGATTCTAGCTTGGTCCGACAAGAATTGTTTGTGTTTGTATAGGGTTCCAAGTTTCTTATGTACCTTTGTGATGATTTATGAGATATGGACATTAAAGTTTAGATTGTTATCTACTTCAACTCAGAGCAGCTTAGTGTAAGGGGAGGGGGAGATTGTGTTCCCGTTTTTGGAGGTGATAATGAAGGTAGGAGGTGTGGATTTGGATTTATTCACAGGTATATACTATATATAGATATTTACTCTGCTAATGACCACTAAGGCCCTTATAAGCCTTGTATTGCCACCCAAATGTGAACCACAAATTTAATTTATATACAGGGTAATTCGCTGTCTGCCTCTGTCTATCAGAGACATAGGTGCCAGACCAGGGGTGAATTTCCAGTTACCCATCCATTGGTCCAAGTTGTGCTTAAACAGGGATAGGGAGGACCTCTGCTTCTCATGGATCCTGTTCTAGAAAATGGGAATTTTCTGAGAAACATATCTGCTTCTCCAACATTTAGGCCTTTCAAGCTAGTAGTTCTGATGCTGTTTGTTTTATGGATGTGGAAAAGATTCATCAAAACAGGGTGCAGGGATGCCTTGTATGTCAAAGATCACCTTGCAGAAATTTGTATAATACTGAATAAAAAGATAGGGCTTTCAGACAATTAACATAGGGCACTATGTTTACTCCCTGTATTCTTTTTGTAAGGAACCTTTGTAGACATTCCATATGTTGGATGTGTCTGGTCAGGTGCATACTGAAGGGCGGAATATAGTATCTTACTCTGTTGTTACTAATAAACTAAAAATATCAGCACAAGCAGAGCAGTGCAAAATAAGTAATTCATTAATGTCCCAAAACAGTTCTGTACAGAACTGGGAAACAAAGCAAAAGGACTAAATTCATAGATAAAGGAATGCTTTCAGATTTATAAGATGCACCTTACATTGATCAATTATATTACAGCAAACAATAGAAAACCACTTTACAGTTAAGCCATGACAAAGGGCAAATTATTATCCCTGGGATAAAATTTCAAAGGGTGATATTCCAAGGTGATTCTTTGAAACAGCTACTATTTTGTCTTGCCCTTAACCCATTAAGCTGTCTACTTAACAGAATAGGATATGGTTAAAACTTGGCTCCATGGCAACAACCTCGTTTAAAGACTTTTCATCTATTTTTGTGGATGACTTAAAAATGTATGTATACTTCATCAGATGATGAGTTGAAAGCACAGCAACAAGTGGTTGAAACTTCTTAGATGATATAAGAATGTCATTTGATCCTGAAAAATGTGTACAAGCATTGTTTAAAGCAAAGCTACAGCACCAAGAAAATTTCAATATGGGACAGTAATATAATATAAAGGAACTTGACCAAGAGGGAGTGTATAAAAATTTGGAAACTGATGAAAGATTGGCAATAAAACATAAACAAATGCAAATAAAATTCAGTAAAGAATACTTCAGAAGACTAAAACTAATACTGAAAACTGCCTTGACATCTAGGAATAAAGTCCAAGCTAGAAATCAATTTAATCTTCATTGGACAGGAAAACAAGAAAAATGTTTCACGCTTATCAAATGATATATAAAAATGAGTGTATACCAAGATTATATATTCCTCGTTCTGAAGGAGGTATGGGCCTCCTCAAAACTGATTACAGCTGTGGGACTGCATACATAGTGACTGTTTTAAAACATGAGGAGAAGTCTAAGATGACTTCTATGCTTAGTTTAGCAGAAACATTTCAGTGTCAAGCAGGAAGGAAGATCAAGCCTGAAGTAGACAAAAACAAACAGCAACTGAATGTGCCAAAAAACAAAATAAAGAATATAAAGAGACAAATAGATGAGAAGGAAATAAATGTGGAAAAGGCTTGAATATTGTGCCAAGTGCAGATATCTCCTGGAACAACTTCATGTCTATCAGGATTTGAAGCAGTAATGGTTAAGGAGAGGTGAACTGAAACCGAAAGATGAAAGATTAAGAATGGCAGCACAGGTTAGTGGACTACATACACTTTGGTTTACAAGTCCACTGAACATTTGGGAGAAACAGACAAATGCAGGTTGAACAGGAAACAGTCTCTCGTCTTATTACTGGATGTAATAATGGCAGAGGGCATGTAGACTGAAAGGCACATTACCAAGGCAAGACTGTTGCACCGGGTATTGTACAAACTCTACAATATAGAATAAGCTGAGAAGCACTGGAAACATGAACCACAAAGCATTATAAAGAATGAAGTGTACATTACATGGGATTACCCATTAACAGTTTAGAAAATAGATGTGAGAAAACCAGATATAGTTGTGCATGAAAAGAAGACAAAAGTAGCATTGATCATTGAAATCGCTATATGCAGTGGTTACAGTGTCTTATGTGTAGACAAATACAGTCTTAAAATTTCAGGATTTGCAGGAAGAAACAATGGCAATGTGGAAGAAAGATACCCAGACACTTCCATTAGTGGTAGGAGGAGAAGGTCTAATGAAAAAGAATTTACAGCCATATTTAGACATGTTACCAGTTACAGGAGTCACAAGTCACTTCTGGGCACATTGCAGATGCTGCGAAGAATACGTTTGGCCAACATCAAAGATTGAAACAATACTAATTTCATGAACTTTAATCTTACTCTGACTTAGGAATGGGGTCCATTCTTGCCATGGTTTTAGAAACCCAAAAGATTTGGAAAAATTAAACCAGAACAAAAACATAAAGAGAAGGAAAACACCAGGTCCCGATGGATTTGTGTAATAAAAAAATGTTGGCCAGGGTGGGAAAAGGAAAAGGGTGCTTGATGATATAGAGAGGGTGGAGCTTCCTACATATCTAGGATTAGAGACGGGCCACACATATTAAGGAACGATTATAAGAAACCTGCAGAATCTTTATAAGTAAATAAGGAAACTCTTACAAAAGAGAGTGATAGGACATCAACAGTTGGAAAAATAAATGCTATCAAGATTATGATTCTCTCTCAATTATACACATCATAATATACATCCTAGTATGGTTTGGTCACCCCTTGGTGGATCGTTGGCAAATCAAGCCAACATACAATTCCAAGACAAAAATGCCTAATCCTATCCTCTGACGGAGCCTGATGCTTGATAAATCTTCCTTTACAGGTCATGGCATTTAATATAACACAATGGATTAAACTGCATACAAAGAGTAAAGATGAAGGACTATTGAAAGGGGACTCTGTGGTTCTCTACAAACAGGACTGATGGTTGAAACTTATGGAAAACTGGAAGACAGGGATTAAGCAACTAGGAGATATGTGCTGGAAGGCACTCAACTACAACAGGACCTGACATCAGGGAGATGTCAGATAGAATTCTCAGACACGAGCAGGTAATATGAGAAAAAGCAGGTATATATTGATAAAAACAGTTAAAGGAGCTAGTTAAGTAAAATAATGGAATATTTCCTCATCTCCAAGAACTAAGAAACTATTCTCAGCTTAGGGATCATGATAGGAATATTCTGGGGTCATGACTACTGGAGTCTTTATAAGCCTAGTCTAGAGACCCAGATATATCTGCAAGATTTTGTGCTGGTCTTTGCAAGTCTAGCCAGGCTTCTCAAATGTATCCCACAAGTATGTGTGCATTAGAGGTTATTTTAAGGGGTATATGTAAGCTTGGGCAAGATTTTTAAGGATACCTCTGTCCATTAGAGTCATAGATGTTATATCAGGGGTATATTTCTGATGTCCCATCCATGAACCAGGTTTCCCTTGAACAGAGTTATGGAAGAACTCTCCTTCACAGGAATGGGAAGCCTGTTCCAGAGAATTCTCTGAGTCACATACCTGTCCCTCCAACATAAATCCCTAGATCAAGTAAGTCTGATGCTACTGGTTTTATGGCTATGCAAAAAGTCTACCAGAGTAGGATCTAAGGATGCCTCATATGCCAGGCATGGATTTCTTCTCAATCTATAAGAAACAGAGTATAGAGTTAGGGCTTTAAGGAGTTCTGAATAGGGCATGCTGTTTATTCCCTGTATTCTTTCGTTGAAGAGCCTCTGTGGATATTCCAGTCGCTGTATGTGCCTGGTTAGGTACATACTGAAGGGGCATTGTACTCAGTGATGGGCCTGATGAGGGCCGAATATAGCAGAATAGTGACTTTCTTGAACCTAGATGCCATACCCTTACATATAAGTTGAGAATATAGAATGAATTTCCTTACTGCCTTTGACACATGTGTTGATCAAAAGCCATGTTATTATTTACATATATACTCAATTCCCTGTTTACTGGTGGTACTGTTAGGGATGTGTTATCTATATGATTATCTCCTAGGGTGGCTGACTTCACAAAGGGTACTATAATGAACTTCTTGACACTGAGTTTTAAGCCATGGCTTTGACACCAGTTATTTCTATTAGTCCTTCCTGTAGGATGTTAGTGTCTTGAGGGGATTCTATGACCTCCTAGTTTGCAATTATCTGCAAACTTAGCCAGCCAGAGACCCTTGGCATTGGACTTGACTTTAGAGAGGTAGATACCAAGAAGGAGTGGACCCAGCACAGAGCCCTAATTGACCCCACTAGTGACCACCCTCTTTATGGAGATGGTCTCTCCTATTCTAACTTCCTGGTCCTATTTGAGAGCCAGATGGCTTTCTAGCATGTAACATAGGGTTTTAATGCCTATATCCACGAGTTTTTTTTGCAATACCCGAGTTGGGTATTTTCTCAACTGTCTTACCTATGTCAAGGTTGGCAGTATACACAATTTTTCCCTCATCCATTGCTTTGGTAACCCTCTCAAAGAAGTCCACTAGGCTGAGTAGTCATGATCTGCCACTAACAAAACCAAACTGGGTTGTATCCATTCTCCTTATTAATCATTTCTGTGATAATGGCCTTGCATATGAAACTAATCAGACATATGGGCCTGCAGTTCCCAGGATCCACTGATGGCCCGCCCTTATGTAGAGGGATGACCACTGGAGTTCTCCATTTGCATGGCATAAAGCTTGTCTGGAGGCTATGGTTAAACAGTGACTCCAGTAATCCAGATAGGTTATGTTTCAAGCTATTTAAGAGGCATCGTAGGATGTTTACTGGGTCCCTAGTTGTGGTTTTGGCCTTAGAGAGAGTATCCAGGACCTGCTCCCTAGAGACAGTGGGGGGGGGGGTATGGTATTTGATTGTATTTCTTGGGAGGCAGTCAGAGGAGTAAAACTGGAACTAAATATGTCCGCCAGCAGATTTTCTATATCTTTCGGCTCCATGTACTGTAGTTGGCTCCATTTACAATCATTTCTGCACACTGCTGTGTGCTGCCTCTCACTGTGCTACCTTTAAGGTTTCAGACATAGCTAAAGAAAGCTTTGTGGCTGCTCTTTGCCTGGGTGGTTATCTTTACCTCAAACCTGGCTTTGGTAAACTTAATTTGCCCTCTTAGTTGTTTATTTGGCTTGATTAGAATGTTTTTATTATGCTGGGCATAGCACTTCCTAATCTTGGTTAAGACGTTTTCCCTTTTGTTGTAAAAAATGTTTATGCTTGAATTCCACTAGACCAGTTTGTTTTTTGAGTTAGTTATGGACTTATTTCTGGTGGACACAGCTGCCTCTATGCATTTATTGACATGATTGTATAGAGGTTCTGTGAGCAATTCTATATAAACAGCTGTGTTCCAGGTTTAGGTGGGGCTTGGAATTTTGACAGGTTATCACTCAGAAGTGGGAAATTTTGCCTTTGAATAGTTCCTAAATGTTATAGGGTTAGTTTGGGTCACAGAAATGATTTTTATTATGAGGGAGACAGCTTTGTGGTTTGACCTTACCTGAGAGGACACTACATGGAGTGGGTGTACATTGTTCTCCCATGTTTGTGAGTACCAGATCAAATATGTTTTCACTCATAGTAGGCTTATGGACTATCTGGTCCAAGGTGTTTGTGTTTACAAAGTCCAGGAATCTCTGGTCCTGTAAGTTTGGGGTTGTGTAAGTATCCCAATTTATAGTGGAATAGTTGAAGTTGTCCATGAATATGTTATTGGGTTGAATGGTGAAAGCATCCAGTAAGTCCAAGTATGAATTTCGGGTTTCTTGGGTCATAGACGGTAACCTATAGCTTACAAGTATATGACATGGGACTTTTCCTTTTGGGAATCTGAAAATGGGGAAGTTCAAGTGCATCAGCCTGTTTGACTAATCTTGAGGTGAGTTTGCTTTTGATATAGACTGCAACACCTCCACTTTTGGTCCCTGTCTGTGACGTACCTGGCATAAATGTGTAGAAGGTATTGTAACCCTGCAGTACTAGGGTGCTCTCAGCTGCTTTAAACCATGTCTCAGTAACTGCACAGTTGTCCACATTCTCCAGGGTGAAGAAGGCCTGAAGGGAATGTAGTTTCTTATTTAGGCTCCTGGTATTAGCAGTAATACCTTCAGATTCCCTTGGCTTGGTTTTGCTATATTGGAACATTTGTCAGGAACACATTGCCTAAAAAAGGCACTATGGGGGAGGACAATGTTTTAGCCATTGAAACCCCAGAGGGAACGGGTCCAGACAAGACTTAACAAAGCAGTGTGGTCTGTTTACCTTATCCTACCATGCTGACAAATATTGTAAACTTGGAATGACACCAGAAACAGAGCCAATTATTGAGGTCAATCATCTTTTGTTCATATTGTGGTATCATCCTTATTGAAGTTAGAATGCTGCTGAATGCTAGGCTCATATCAGCCTTGGACACATAGTCCCAAAGCTCCATAATGTCTCTCTCCATATAGCCCAGGGAGATACATCTCAGGTCATTTATAACCACATTGACTAGGACTGACTCATACTGCTAACTGAGGTCTAATGACCTGAGAGCATAGATGATTTGGTGGATCTTGGCCCCTGACAGACAACTGACTGTGATTTTCTCCTACTTCAACCTGGTGAGTGGGACATCTGTATGTCTCACATTGGAGTCTCCTATGATTAAAATATTGGGTAATGTGTTGGCGTGCTTTATGGGCTTTGTAGCTGAGGCTCCAAAGAGTGTGGCTCTATGTGCTGCATTTGGTGTTTTTGTGGAGTGCTTTTGGCATTGCTGAGGATTCTTTTTGTAGGATGAATGTCTAGGAGGTCTTTGAGGTTTAGGAAGGTTGGTTTTAAGTGCCTTAGCATATGCTGGTCTATGTGTTTGGTCAATAATATGTGAGGTGGGTGTAATTAATGTTTATGTTACTGACAACCTGATTGTTGTTTTGATTGCTTTACGGTGACAATCTTGCCTCCAATGACATTGTGTAATTACATGTCTTGTATACCATATTTGCTTCTCTAAGGATTAGTTGGTTATCACTGAATATGAGACAATTCCTTTACTGCCTTAGGATGCCTGTATCTACCAAGGTGCTGGCAGTGAAATTGGGAAATGCCTATCTATGGTATCAGGTCTTTTTTGCATGAACTACAATGTGGTGCTACAGCAGGGGTTTACAGCAGACTGACTTGGGTGCTGTGAAGGTAGAAACTACAGCTACTCTATGTATCTTCTTTAAAACAAAGTTTCTTGTGGTCGGTAAAGTGCACCAACATGCACCAAAGATAAAAACTGAGAAAAAGCTAGGTGCATACCACAGTGAAGTAAGTGAAACTTTAATAAGCATGTTGTTTTATGCTGCATTTTTTTGTATAATTTTTTTAAATTTTTTTTAATGATTTTTGGATAAATTTTGAATTTTGTGAGGTGCAGCATTATTGAGGTTAAGAGTTATATAATATATAAAAAGGTTTTTATGTTTATAAGCATCATTACCAATAGGATTGTATACTAGGTTCACCGTGTTTTAAATGATGATCGATGTCTTAATCAGTTCTTTTTTCTGATTGGCTTCATTGCATTTAAATACAGATGGTTTGACTGTTATGATTTAGGTCTGAAGAAGCTACCTGGCAGGTAGCGAAAGCACTTACCTTTTGTGCCTGTTTTATTGTGTTGTAGCCTTTCATGTCAATTTATTAAAGTTTCACTTACTTAACCATGGTGTGCACCTAGCTTTTTCTCAGCTACTCTATGTATGGATTTATGTGGCAGTGCTCCTCAGCATTCAAGTTGCTCTTTGCACAACTGAGTACAGGGTAAAGATACAGAGAAAGTTAAAAATGGAAAATCTAGTTTCTATACAAGACACTGCTAAATGCCTCTGTGCAATAAGCAATAGAATTTATACACTCAAAGAAAGTGACTAAACCAACTAAAAAGTTCTCTGGTCAATGAAACAATCTCACTTTAAACCCCCTCCCATGCGTTTTCCAACTCAGACAGCCCAGGGCAACTTTCTACTGACATCAGAATTGTAGTCCCAGTCATTTTAATGTAAAAAGCACCATTTAGTTAGTCAAATGTGAAAAAGTACCAGAAACAAATAAGCAACTAGCTACAAGTACAATTATAAGGCAGACAAGCCAGCAATGAGGAACACATACACTTTAAGGTAATTTCAAAGCACAGTAGCATCAGTTACACTAAGGAAAAGGAATTACACTTTATATTGATAAAATGCAGAATAAATAATTTGAAAATGCAGCAGCAGCAGTCTATAATGTCCATCTGTTCCTTCTCTTACCAGGCGCAAAATAGAAGCACCAATCCCATGTTGATTCTTGAAAAGTACTTTCCTGGCTGTCCAGTGATTAGTGGTCTAGTTCCAGATGTTACAGATTTCAAAGTAAGCTGGAAAGAAGGGAGTGTTACTCTAAATACTGCAGTGTGCACTAACTGAGTGGGGTGGTATGAAACAGAGGCTAAAGGGTGGGCCTTCCCAGTCTGGTCTTTCTGTGCCTAGAACAATGAGTCAATGAAATGAGAAGGGGAAGAGCTTTTAAAACTAAATTTAGAGTAGGTGCTGGCATGGTTGGGCAAAACTTCAGGCCTATAAATTTCTCAAAACAGGAAATAAAAGCATTAAATAAAATGCAAAAAAAAAAAAAAACAGAGCAGGCTCTGCAGAAGGCATCTCTAAATGACTTAAAAGTAAGTGCTGGCATTGCAAACGAAAATAAAATTACTTTTCTGGCTTATTTCTTGTTTTTAAAACTCCAGCAGAGTTCCATATAAGGACTGCTTGAAAATATAGCCCAAGTCTTACTAGACCAAGCCAAGGTAAACTTTTGTGTATTAAATATCAGTCAAGGGAGTACAATACCCAATGAGGGTTGGGGGGTGGCCTAATGGTTAAGGTGTTTGCCTTACAAACATTGGCTAGACTTAACATGGCTCGCAAGGGCAGTTAGCCTAGTACTAACCTATGAACCTATAAGAAAGTGAAATCTAAAGCTCACGTGTTAAACATTTCCCTGGATCAGGGGGATATCGAGCTTTAACAAATATTATTGACAAAATAAGACATTTGGAAACTCATATAGTAAAATACCTTTTGTCTTATAAAATGGCCACATGTATAAAATAAACAAATGAGGATCCTTCATTTAATTAGAGGTATTGTTCAGACACTTTGGAATATGTTGCAGCAACAACAGCAAGTGCAGTAGAACAAAACACAAACCACCAGACCAAGTATCCAAGATTTATTCCAGTAAAATTTCAAGCACTCCAGCCTTCAAGGAGTAAAACAGTACATAAAAATTATACCATATTTATATTAAATCACACCATCATCATTCAATTAACACTAATTAAGTCATTTAAGAAAACTCTACCATATTAAATAATAATTTTCCAGTTATATTCAGTCCATGGGGAATTAAAGTGACATATTTCAATATGAAAATTGACTCTATGTTTATTTCTTTCTTTATTTATTTATTTCCAGTTTGATTACCGGGGAAATCCACTGGGCCTAAATGTGTCCGTTTTCAGTGGAGGCCCGAGCAGAAAATCTCCATAATACATAATACAGTAAAGATACAGAAGTATAAAAGGTACAGTATATAGGGCAGTTTACAAATATGTACATTCAATATCAAGCATGATCAACAATATAAGAAAGCCTTTTATATTCACTTTACCATCCTGACTAACATGTATTTGTTCTTACACCGTGCCTTGCAACCTCTCAGCCTCACTATCATGATGCATTTTAAAGTGCATAGCAACAGGGCTCTCAGCCCAAACCCTTTTGATGTCTCTTATGTGTTCTTGAAATCTTGTTTTGAATGTTCCTTTACTCTCCCCTATGTAAAATTTGTTGCAGGGACAGTTTAATTCATATATTATCCCTTCTGTATCACAACCATATTTATGGCTCATTACAAATTTCTCTCCATTGATTTTACCAAATTTACAGGGAAGTAAATATTGTGGGAAGAAATAGCCAGGGAATTGTTATGGCTAGGCTTTTATAGGCCCTAGGGCCAATAGCCTAGTACCAACCTATGAACCTATGAATACCTTCCTTACGGTAATTGCATAATTTTTTTCTGATACCCTTCCTAGGCATGCTATATTTAGTTATCGTAAAGGTCAGTCGTTGGGACAGATGTCTGGTCATTAAAAGGCTTTTTTCTTCTTCAAGGCTGATGGCTCCAAATGGGTGTTTTCCGTGTGGAAATTGTGTTCATTGTATATAGAAAGTTTGTAATTGTAGAACACAATTTTTTACATCTGTAAATACTACTAGGACTTGTGAGATCAGGGATCCTATTACTTGTACAATGATTCGGATGATATATTTAGTTGTATGTTGATGTGAGGCTTTTTATGTGGGGGAGACTACTTGTAGGTTTAAACAAAGGATAACCTTACATTTGAGTAACATCACTTTTTGTAACTCTAGGAGTGTCCTTTATAAGCATACTATCACACATCCCACTGTAATATTTCATTTATTAGTATTCTTAAAATTATGGAGAATATACCTTTAAATACAAAAGTTGAGATATTAAATAAAAAATAACGTACATGAATAGTCAACTTTAGGTGCTTTATTTCCTCCAGGACTGAATGACATTTTTGATTATTTGTAGATGCAGATGCAGTTATATACTTTTGCCTTTAGAGAGCAGGCTAATATAGCCAATTTATTTATTTATTTACCAAAGTACTTTTAAATATTTTATTGAAATGTATTTATTTATTTATGTATTATTAATTATCAACTTACTACATTATTATTATTATTATTATTATTATTATTATTATTATTATGATGATGATTGTCACTGTTGAAATGACACCCCGACCCCATGGTGGTTGTGGATGGATCGATGGATGGATTCATCTAATTAATGTTTATTTGTGTAGGTATATTTTGTTTGGTCTAAATATTTCCTGTTTAATAGTCTTGTAATGATGAGTTTTGTTATTTATTGCTGAGTTGTTTTTAAGTATCCCATAACATTGATAAAGCCTAGTAGGTAAATCCCGGGTCTGTGGGTACTGTTGGAGTGTTTCAATAAAGGATTTATATATTATTAGTAAAGACACATTTGGTGCTTGATTGTTTGTTTTTTTTCTTCAGTTCCATACACCTTTTTTCACTCATGCAATATTGTGTGGACTAAATATACATATAGTGGTGCAGTGGTAGCGTTCTCTGCTCACAGCAAGAGGTTTTCCTGTTTGATTCTCAGCTGGGTTGCCTTCTGTGAGGAGTCTGCATACCCTCCCTGTGTTCGTGTGGGTTTCCTCCAGGTGCTCCAGTTTCCTCCCACGTTACAAAGACATGCGTCTGGAGCGTTTCTCCCTAGGCATCCACTGAAAACTGGCTTCGTTCCAAGTCAGACTTTCCTGGTTAATAATAATAAATATATATAGGTTCATTGGTGTGTACTAGGCTAATGGCCCTGCAGCCTTTACAAGCCTAGCCCACAGGATTACCCTGGCATCATGCCACCCGACCTTAGTTCCCAGTGCCTCTGTCGAGTAGAGCCACTGGAATGATGCCCAGAGTGAATTTTCAATTTCCCATCCACTCAAGATTTCTCTTGAAAAGGGCCAATGAGCTTCTCTTTTTGATATGTATGGGAAGTCTATTCCATAGCATGGGCAGTCTCTGGGTTATGAACCTGTCCCTCCAGCATGTTCTGGTGATTGTGGTAATGAGGTTGAGGTCTCTTGAGTGTGTGATGTGGAGGGATTGGAATTTCTTTAGATGCAGCATTTCTAACAGAGCTGGGTCAGAAATGGCTTTATACGTCAAGCAGAGATTGCCTCTAAGTAGGTGATATGAGACAGAGAATAGTTGCAGTTTTTTGAGTCTGTCTATATAAGACAATTGTTTAAGGCCTAGGATCCTCTTTGTGAAGTACTTTTGTGGCCTCTCCAGTTGTTGCAGGTGTCTAGTGAGGTACATGCCAAATGGGGCATTGTACTCGATGACTGGCATAATGAGGGAAGAGTAGAGGGAGACAATGACCTCTTTCTTCCTGGATGCAAATGTAATCAGATGTGCCACATAGAAGGACTTTCTCACCACAGTGGCAATGTGATGGTCAAAAGAGAGGTTGCTGTCAACCTGTGTTCCCAGATCTCGTATAACGCCTTCTGTGTTCAGTGGACTACCATCAATGTGCTAATTCATGGGAACTGGGTTTTTCCCAAAGGGGATGATGACACATTTTTTGGCATTGAGCTTAAGGCCATGGTTCTGACACCAGTCGTTGGTCTCAGTGAAGCCTTTCTGTAGGATGTCAACATCACTTGGGGAGTTGATAATAGCTCCCAACTTGCAATCATCTGTGAACTTTGTCAGCCAGAGTCCCTTTGTGTTGGCGTGGACTTCAGAGAAGTAGATACCAAACAGGAGAAGATCCAGGACCAAACCTTGTGGGACTCCACTCGTGACTGTCGACAGTCTGGCTTGGAGTCACACAAGTGAGGTGCCATTTCACTCTGTAGTTCATGTAGAACACAGCCAGGGATATTGTCAGGTCTCATAGAAGCTGTATTTTTGGCCTTGGACAGTGCTGTTTAACCTGTGAGGCAGTAATACTGGGTGCCTGGCAATCTACTGGTATTCTGATTGGTCCTTTGGGGGGAAGGGTAAAGTTGGTACTGAATCTGTCGGCCAGTATATTGGCAATATCTGTTGGCTCGGTATAGGAGATACCATTGTGCAGTAGCTCAGAGCAAATCTGTGTATTGCAGTGGAGAGCCTTTACATAACTATACAAGGCCTTCTGGTTGTCTTTACTATCTGCTGCAATTCTGTTTTCATAGCTAGCTTTAGAGTATTTGATGAGGGATCTCAACTTTTTGTTGAGGCCTGATTCCAGTCTTGGGACTTCACCTTATTCCACATCAGTTTCCTCCTTCTGTTGTAGAATTTGTTTATGGTAGAAGACCACCAGATTGGCTTAATTTGTTTGGAGGAGAGTGTCTTGATCCTATTGGTTATGGTGAGAGCCATGTATTTATGTACATGTTCATACAGTGCATTGGTGTATGATTCGGTGGTCATGCAACAATTCTCCATTTGCATGGGTGCCATGAAGTTAGCCACCTCTGTTTTTAGGAGCCAAAAGTTAACTTTGGAGAAGTTTTTCATGGTGGTTACCTTTGTGGGGGGGGAG
Source organism: Protopterus annectens (assembly GCF_019279795.1). Lineage (NCBI taxonomy): Eukaryota > Metazoa > Chordata > Ceratodontiformes > Protopteridae > Protopterus > Protopterus annectens. The sequence continues at coordinate 137,468,094 of NC_056740.1, forward strand.
ATTTTCAAGGTGATTAGTTTGTGGTCAGATCTAACCAGGGAAGAGTTGACGATTGGTGTAGAGCAATGGTCACCCATGTTAATAATGACCAGGTCAGGGATGTTGCTACCTCTAGTGGGGGGTAAAAATGAGCTGGTCAAGGGCATTGGAATTAATGAATTCCAGGAAACATTGGGCAAGTGCATTGGTACATGAGTAGCTTTCCCAATTAATGGCGGGATAGTTGAAATCACCCAGTATGAGAGTGTTAGGTTGGATCCTAATATTCTCCAGGGTGCTAAGGAACATGGAGTGTGAGTCTTGGACATGGTTGGGGACCTATAGCAAGGCTATGACCTGAATCACGGTCTTACCCAATGTTAGCTGCACCTAAAGTATATCTGATGCGTTATGTTGCGCTACCAGTCTGGAGGTGTGCGTATCCTTTATGAATATGGAAACACCACCGCCTTTGGAGCTTCGGTCCAAATTCTGGGGCCGAAAGGTGTGGAATGAGTTATAGCCTGGTAGTGCAGGGATGTTTTCTGCTGCCTTGAACTAGGTCTCTGTTACAGCACAAATGCTGATGTTGTCCATTTTAAGGAGTGCTTCGAGCAAGTGCATTTTGAGATTTAGACTTCTAGCTTTGAGCATCATGACCCTCAGATTGCATTTGTTTGTAGCTGTTATGGTTCATAGGTTCATAGGTTGGTACTAGGCTATCAGCCCTAGAGCCTATACAAGCCTAGCCATAACAATTCCTTGGCTATTTCTTCCCACACTATTTATTTCCCTGGACCCCTGTCAAGCAGGGCGACTGACATGATCCCCGGGGTGAATTTCCTTTCTCCCATCCAATCGTCAAGATTCCTTTTGAAGAGGACCAAAGAGGCACTCTGCTTGACATGTATGGGCAATCTATTCCAGAGTCTGGGGAGTCTCTGGGTCAGGAACCTATCCCTCCAGCATGTTTTGTTTATTGTGATGACAAGGTTTAGATCCCTGGAGCATGAGGCTCTGAGGGATTGGGATTTCTTTAAGTGTAGCATGTCCAACAGCTCTGGGTTTGACATGGACTTGTATGTTAAGCAAAGATCGCCTCTGAGTAGACGATATGCGACAGAGTATAGCTGGAGTTTTTTAAGGCGGTCAGCGTAGGGCATCTGCTTTAGGCCTGTGATTCTTTTAGTGAGGTATTTCTGTGGCCTTTCCAGTTGTTGCAGATGTCTTGAGAGGTGCATACCAAACAGGGCATTGTATTCTATAATGGGTCTAATGAGGGATGAGTACAGTGGGACAATGACCTCCTTTTATCTGGATGAAAAGCCCTTAGTGATTAGGTGTGCCACATAAAAGGATTTCCTGACTGTTGTGGCAATGTGGTTATCGAAGGTGAGACCACTGTCCACCTGTGTCCCTAAGTCTCTTATCAAACTTTTGGTGTTTAGTGTACTGCCACCTATATGGTAATTCATGGATACATGTTTTTTCCCAAAGGGGATAACTATACATTTCTTGGCATTGAGCTTGAGCCCATGGCTCTAGCACCAAGCATCTGTTTCTGTAAGGCCCTTTTGTAGAGTATCCACATCATTTGGGGATTCAATAATGGCTCCCAGTTTGCAGTCATCTGCAAACTTTGTTATCCAGAGTCCCTTAGTGTTGGCCTGTACTTCAGAGAAGTAGATGCCAAACAAGAGCGGTCCCAGGACTGATCCCTGAGGTACTCCACTTGTCACTTGTCTGGAGCTGGATTTGGAGTCACCTACTTTTACAGTGTGGGTTCTATCAGTAAGCCAGTTAGCAACCCATTGGGTGACGTAGGGATTAATGCCCAGCTTAGTAAGTTTATCTATGATTCCAGAGTGGGGGATGGTGTCAAAGGCCTTGGCAAGGTCTAGATAGGCTGTGTGGACCACCTTACCCTTGTCCATGGCCTTGGAGACTGATTCAAAGAAGTCAATCAAGTTTAGGAGACAGGATTGGCCCTTCACGAACCTAAACTGGGTGGGGTGGTAATTTAGTCTTTGCAACGCTGCCTAAAAAAAGTCTGTATTTGACCTCAATATCTTTATTGCTTCAAGCCATGGCATTTTAGCTACAACATATAACAATTAAAGAAATATTTTTGGTAAAATATATATAAATTACAGTACAAGCAGAAAATGATTGATTTCAACAATTGGCTAGTTTCTAATGTCAATCGAAGGGGATCCAGTATATGTCTTCCTGGGATGACATGATTGACAGACCTTGATGCTTTGCCAGAGATGGCCTGCATCTGTCACCCCTGGGCTTCCCTTCTGGATACTGGCCAAGGCTCTTGCCACCCCTATAGGACTGGGCTCATACCCCCCCCGGGCTACATAATCCGAGAGCTCCTCCATGTCTCTTTTCATGTAGTCCAGGGAGGTATGTCTCAGGTCATTCACATCCACATGTACAATGACAGTCATATTTGCACCTGTTGAGGGACCTGAGTGCATGCATTTTATATATATATATATATATATATATATATATATATATATATATATATATATATATATGTGTGTGTGTGTGTAAATATCTACAAGATATACTGATATAGCACTTTGTAAAAGTGAATGCTCAGAAGAGAGAACACACGAGGGGGCGTGGCCAAGGATGAACACAGGATAGCAGCAGATTTCTTCAGCTCCACCAATTTCATTACATTGACAGGAATTAATTACTTAAAAAATTAATTTTTGAAGTAATTTTCTTTCTAAATATGTTTGTTTTATATAGTTCTTGAACTATATCTAAAAAAGAAAGGAAATCTTAATAATATTCCTGTCAGAAATTACTTTGGAAATTTTCCTGTCAGGTTATCAGTCTGAAATGAGTTCCAGTAAGACAAATTCTCAAGACTCCAGCATCAAGAAAGAACTTCAGTCTCTGATAATTATAGTCCAGCAACTTACTGCTAAGATGGATAAAATGGATACTAAAATAGACACTTTCATAGAAAAAACTACAAAACAAATAGACTTATTACTTATGGACCTGCAACAACAGAAGATCCAGATGACAGGCATAGAAGAAGCTGTGAATGACATGGAAAATAGAATACAGGAAGAGGAAATCAACATTGAGTTTCTGCTGAAACAAAATACACATTTACAAACAAAGCTGGATGACCTGGAAAATAGATCTAGGCGCAATAACATTAGGATTTTTGGACTGCCAGAAAATATTGAAGGTAACAATATTACTTCTTTTTTAACAACATGGCTCCCTAAAACTTTAGATTTACCAGAAGCATTCTCTTTTGGTATCGAAGAGCACATAGATCTATAGCTAATACTAACTCTAACAAAAACTATCCTAGATCAGTTATAGTTAGATTTCTATCATCTTTTGATAAAGAGATGGTTCTTAAATCTGCTTGGGCTAAAGCTCCTGTTAAGATTAATGAAACAACTGTGCATTTTGACAATGACTATTCTTCCATGGTATTAGCTAAAAGAAAAGTTTTTCTGCCACTAATAAGGGAGCTTAAAAAAGCACAGTTTAAAACATACCTTCTGTTTCCTGCCAAGCTTAAAATCTTCCTTCCTGATGGTCCTAAAATTTTCGATGACTTAGACTCTGCTTTACTGTTTATCAAAAAAATAAGATTTTGGAAAAAAAATAGAAGAAATGTAATGGGCTAGTCCTTCGTTAAAGAGACTGGCAACTGAAACTTCGTGGAAGACTTCAGAGAAGAAGAAGAGACTAAAAAAACAAATGATTTGTACTATGTTTTTTTTCTCTCTCATCATTTTATTTTATTATTAATCTTTTTAAATATAGTTCCTGCATTTCCAAGAAGCAACAAATATTTTGAAAAAGATTTAATCAAAGTTATTCTCTGTGTGCAAAGAAATGTTTTGTTTCATAACTAGTCAAAATATCTGAGATTTAATGGCAAGCTGTGATTTAACTTGTTTCTCTTTCTGAAGAGGAAAAATAAGGTCAGTAATTTGATACATTTTTTTTTCCTTTAAAAGTTTATATGTTCTTCAAATGCTATTCCTAATTATACTTTCTTGATTACACTGCTTATGCTTGTTTGTAAATAATCTGTCATGCTTTAACTAATAATAATTAGAACTAAATAATAGTAAATAATATGTTTTATTTTTAACTATTAATATAAACAGTAAGTAACATTCTATTGTATATACTTCTTATAGCTTTCTCTTACATTTTTTTTATTTCTGCCTTACACCCTTTTGCTTTCTACGCTCTTCTCTTTTCTTTATTAATATATAGAAATGCTTTTGATCATATAGACACAGTAAATAATAAGATTTGCATAGGAGTTGACTTGGGACAAAAATGTTGAGTTTTGTTACTTATTAATAATTTTGGGCTTGATTTCACTTACATAGAGTCTGTAATAACCTGTAGAATGAATTGTGAAGGTTTTGTCATGTTTAGATGCATTTACACTGCTAAATGAATGTTTGTCACTAGTTTTTAATAAGTTTCCCACCAAAATGTTAAGAGAGACAATCTGGGATGTGGGCTGTCTCATGCACAGTGTCCATGAGCTACTTCAAAAGCTTCAACTCTCAGAATTCTCACAGAGAAGCTGAAAGCAGCTAGTCTCACCTTTGACCTAGATATCACACTGACACATCACAGATACAGGAATGACACTACCTAATTATACTTTCTTGATTACACTGCTTATGCTTGTTTGTAAATAATCTGTCATGCTTTAACTAATAATAATTAAAACTAAATAATAGTAAAAATATGTTTTATTTTTAACTCTATTAATATAAACAGTAAGTAATATTCTATTGTATATACTTCTTATAGCTTTCTCTTACATTTTTTTTATTTCTGCCTTACACCCTTTTACTTTCTACTCTCTTTTTCTTTTCTTTATTAATATATAGAAATACTTTTGATCATATAGACACAGCAAATAATAAGATTCGCATAGGAGTTGAGTTGGGACAAAAATGTTGAGTTTTGTTACTTATTAATAATTTTGGGCTTGATTTCACTTACATAGAGTCTGTAATAACCTGTAGAATGCATTGTGAAGGTTTTGTCATGTTTAGATGCATTTACACTGCTAAATGAATGTTTGTCACTAGTTTTAATAAGTTTCCCGCCAAAATGTTAAGAGAGACAATCTGGGATGTGGGCTGTCTCATGCACAGTGTCCATGAGCTACTTCAAAAGCTTCAACTCTCAGAATTCTCACAGAGAAGCTGAAAGCAGCTGGTCTCACCTTTGACCTAGATATCACACTGACACATCACAGATACAGGAATAGCAGATTAATAATATGTGTTAAAAACCTGTGTCCCAAACATATACATTACTATAACTCATTTAATTCATCTGATTGACAAGCATAAATAATTTTATAACTCTATACTGGAAGAAATTGTCATGTGATATATTTTAAAGCAGTAGTATAGCATGTTTGTAAAATCTGGTTACTAAAATGTGTTTGCTGTGCATTATTTTGTATAAAGCAGACAGATTTATTGAAGGGACAGCAATGTAAGATGGTGCTCAGTAAAGATACAACTCAGTGAGATCAGATATATATATATATGTATGTGTGTGTGTGTGTGTGTGTGTGTGTATGTGTGTGTGTGTGTATGTGTGTGTGTGTGTGTGTGTGTGTGTGTGTGTGTGTGTGTGTGTGTGTGTGTGTGTGTGTGTGTGTGTGTGTGTGTGTGTGTATGTGTGTGTGTATGCATGTGTATATATATATATATATATATATATATATATATATATATATATGTGTGTGTGTATGTGTGTATGTATGTATATATATATATATATATATATATATATATATATATATATATATATATATATGTGTGTGTGTGTGTGTGTGTGAGTGTGTGTATGTGTGTATGTAGATATGTATATAAATGTTTCTGAGAATCTGCTTAACTATGAAGTATGATTTATAACAATTTCTATGAATACAATATTTTATTCTATTGGCAATAATGAGTTTGAGTAAATGCTCATATACAAGCAATTCAAGGTGTTTTTTGGAAGCTGTTAACTGTATTTACATGACAGAAAATAGATGCATCCTAATATTTGTAATGTCTGAATCATATTAGCCAAAGTTTTTAATTTAAATGAATGTTAGAACTTATTTTTCTCTCCTCTTGATTTCTAACATCAAGATTATTTGAATGCTATTTGAATACAAGTGTTTTATATTACATGGATGTATATAGTAGTATGAACAGTTTTTAAAAAAAAAAAAAAAAAAAAAAAAGGTTTATTTTAGTTTATATGATGCTGTTTTACCAAATGTGTAGTCTTGTCTTGCTAGATAATTGAATTGAAAACTGTTAACTTCAGTTAAATATAACTAGTATTAAATTGATAAGGTGGTAGCTGACGACTGCTGCTTAGGGTAGGGGTTAACTTGAGTGGTAAATACTACTCTAAGTTGGAGTTTATAACTCCAGGCTGGATGCAAGGTTTAATCCTTACATTAGTTTCACTTGTTCATTGTTATTTGTATATAGTTTTGACATCCACAATATATTTTGTACATTCATTGTCACTACAAACAAAATTGAATCCTATACGAAATCCCATAAGAGATTCAATAAATACAGCTATATTTAAAGGTACACCTAAAGGAGGAGATGTAACATTACTTATCTTGTTATTTGTTATTTTGATCATAAGATTCTTAAGTTTTAAAAATGCCAAATGACATCTTTAAAAGGAATTTCTTTAAACATTAATGGATTGAATAATCCATGTAAAAGGGCAAGCCTAATAAGATACATTAATTTACATAAGGCCAACTTAGTCTTCCTACAAGAAACCCATCTCTTGAAAAAAGATATTGATAAACTAGCCACAAACAAATATACAGTATTGGTTAATTCAGAGCACACTCTGAAAAAAAGAGGAGTGGCTATTTTATGGAATAAAAGTATGCCCATTCCTAAAACCATTAAGTCTTATCAGGATGACAAAGGAATGTTTTGTATGGTTACAATACAAATTAATGGGAAGACTTACACTTTAATTAATGTATATTGGATACCTGGAATTGGTATTAATACAGTGAAACATCATCTTGATAAGATCATATCATTCTCTATAAGAGATATTATTTTAGCTGGTGACTTTAATTGTATACTACATGAAAGTGATACTACCACTATAGGAAAGAGAAGAATTACATCTAATGCAAAACATTTAAAGGATTTTGCTAATTCTTATCATTTGAATGATATTAATAATCAGATAGATTCAAAATCATTACCATACACCTTTTTTTCTAACAGACACAAAACTTATTCAAAAATAGATAGGGTCTTTATTTCTAACCAGATGGTAACAGATTTAATTAATTCCAAAATCATTTCATGTCCTATATCTGATCATAATTCAATTGTTTTGAATTCATGATAAAAATACTCATAATGTTCAGATCAAAAGGATACCAGCATACTTAACTCAACTAAAAGACTATAAAGAATATATACTTTCAGAAGTAAAACATTATTTAGACATAAATAACACTCCTGAAGTCTCCATTGTTTATGTTTGGGATGCCTTAAAATCATATCTATATGGACAAAGTATCAGATGGTATAATAATAAAAGGAAATCTTGGGATAAGGAATTGTTAGATATTCAAAGTAAATTAGACTCTTATAAACATAATAATAAAGAAAATATTATGGACAAGAAAGTTATTGAAGAAATAAACAAACTAAATGAGAAATACAAAGAAATTTTAACTCATAAAGTTAAAATAACTTTAGAGAATACAAGTTTTTGTCTTATTCAATAAGCCCCAAATACTTACATAGACTTAAAAATAAAACAAAAGGTTGAATAAACAAAACCATATCAAAGAAATCTTTTCTCTAAGGAAAAGAAGAATGTTTCTAGTATACCAGAAATACTAGATGAATTTAGAAATCACTTTCACAAAATTAACCATAATAATATTAACATGGAACCTAAAGATAAAATAAAGGAGTTTATAACCAGAAATATGAATAAAAGCTTAATAAACAACAGATTAAACTATTGGACAAGAGTATTTCATATACAGAAGTTATTACACAAATAAATAAGCTTAAATCAAACAAAGCACCGGGTAATGATGGTATTATACCAGAGATATATAAAATCCTTTCTAAAAATACATATTCATTAATACATAAGGTTTTTATTTTGGCCCAAACTGAGTTAATAACCCCCATCTTGGCAATATACATTTATTTTGCCAATTTTAAAACCTAATAAAGATCCAACTAGATGTTCTTCATATCGGCCCATCTCATTACTTAATGTTGATTATAAAATGTTTATGAATATCTTTGCTGATAGATTGAAGACAATCATTCCCGGCATTATAGATATAGATCAGCCAGGCTTCATTGTAAATAGAAATACTTTTGATAATATAAGAAGAACTTTAACATTAATAGATTTTGCAAATAGGAAAAAGAAAGATTTAACACTTATTAGTCTTGATATAAGTTCAGCATTTGATTCAGTAAGTTGGGACTATCTGTTTACCTTAATGAAGTGCACAAACTTCTCGGATGCATTTGTAAATCTAATTGAACATTTATACAAAGGAACGTTGGCTTATATTAAGGTAGGAACATATGTTTCACAAAAATACCCATTCTTAAAGGTACAAAACAAGGATGTCCACTTTCTCCACTATTATTCACTTTAGTAATGGAGCCTTGGGCTAATTTGATCAGAAACAGTACTGACATAGAGGGTTTTGAAATAGATGAAAATACAACATCCAAAATTCAACTTTTGCAGATGATGTTCTAATTACATCAGCAGGATCTAATTCTTCTATACAGTCTCTATTTGATAACATGATGAATTTTAAAAGTATTTCTGGTTTAATATTCAATGAAGAAAAACTAAAATACTACCTATATATACACGAAAAAATATTCTCATTAGTGATTTTACTAAATATGTACCCAATTCAGGTCAGATAACTTATTTAGGTATAATACTATCTAAAGATATTAAATCTATTATATATAATAATTATAATACCTGTTTTCTTAATATACAAAATCTTTTTAATACCTGGAATAATATGTTTTTTACTATGGAGGAGAGACTTACAATTATTAAAATGATAATATTCCCCAAGATTTTATACTTAATACAATCAATAATACTTCCACCTACAAAAATAATTATCAAGAAACTGAACACACTAATGTTAAATTTCTTATGGGCACCTAATAGATCTAGGATTGCATTAAAGAAACATACTAATAGCTGGACTCAAGGGGGTATTTCTTTTCCAGACTTTAATTTATATACTATCTCTTCTATTGTAAAAGTTATTACTTTATTAATAGATCAGTCATATGTCACAAAATGGAAAGATTATTGGGAGCTAATTAGTATACACTTCATGAAAATCTCCTTAACACATAAAAATATGATTGTAAATAACTCCATGTTATGGTTACTAAAGGAATTTTGTACTTCACCTATTACACCTAAACATATGGTTTGTTACCCATTAAATATTATTATTAGTTATCGTAACTTTATATTCATGCACCCTAAGTATAGGGAATGGAATTTTATTGTATTTCCTATAATGTATACTCAGGGTATGCTTCTGAAGGAACTCATTTAGCTATAGATAATGATCTAAAGTACTGGTATCAGTTGATATCTGATAATAAAGTTAAAAATCTAGATTTCTTAAAACAAGAATTTGATCTAAGAGAAACTTGCTGGTTAGAGGTTCAGACCTTTAGACAACATCTCATTAATAAAATAGATTTAATGTCTATAACTGTTAAAGAATCTATTCCAACACTGATTGATTACTTGATATTAAATTTACAACATAAAGTTTCTGATAAAGGTAAACTTTCATACATACATAAAGTTATCAGACAAGAAACTTTTTACAGTGTAGATTCATACTGGAATTATTTCACTTCTATTAATGGGGACCCACCAAATCAACAAGATAAACAATATATATTGGAATCTGCTTATAGAACTACATCTTCCATTGTCTGGAGACTTTATACATGGAAAATTTTACATAGAACTTTTTATACACCTTTGATGATGAATAAAATAAATAATAAAGATAATCTATGTAAGAGATGTAATGTAGAAATTAATGCTGACTGGGCTCATATGTTTTATGACTGTATAAAATTGAAAGAATACTGGAAGTCAATTAATGAATTTTTGCAGGCTCTTTTTACAGATAATTTCATTATTTCTAAATCTCATATTATTCAACACACCTGTACCTCAAAGTGTTAAAAAGGTTAAGCTTCCCTTGTTATGGTCTATTCTAGCAGTGGCTAGGAAAATAATAACCAGAAATTGGATTTCAGATACACCTCCTCCGTTCAATGAATTTAAAAATGTTATGAATATAGTGTGCCATATGGAAATAAACACAATTAGGACTAGAACAAATAGAAAAACATCTTATTTTATTGTATGGGATAATTTACAAAATTTGTTAAAAAAATTTTAATTTCAATAGCATGGTATTTTAGTTTAATTAATTGATCTGATTGTAGTGGATGTCTTTGTAAATACTTTAGTTGTTTTGTTGAATATTATAATAATACCTATTTTTAATTACTTGTATAAAATTGTTATGATATTTCTCTTATATGTTAAAACAATAAACCTGTTTTGAAAAAAAAAAAAGAAGAGAGAACACACTTACAGACTTTCTTTTCAGCCTACAGGCTCTTTTTCATGTGAAATTGCATTACAGCGAGGTCTTGTATTTTGCTCTTACCCCATTGTTGTGCAATCTCAGATCTGGTATATGGTGGCTTGCCCCTGCAAACAAAAAATGTCCATTTTGTATGCACTCTTTTAAGTGTTCATTCAGTGAAGAGACAATCATGTAGATATATATACACTGTCCTTAAATTGCAAGCAAAATTTATATATATTTTACCAAAAATATTTCTTTAGTTGTTATATGTTGTAGCTAAAATGCCATGGCTTGAAGCAATAAAGATATTGAGGTCAAATACAGACTTCAGATGCAGTAAAACCCTTAAGAGAAGACAATAATATAAAACACTATTAAGAGAATTTAATTCTGGTTAGCGTTGTCGCCTCACAGCAAGAGGTTCTCCCGTTTGATTCTCGGCTGGCGCGCCTTCTGTGTGGAGTCTGCATGTCCTCCCCATGGTCAAGTGACATTTAAAGACATGCAGGTAGGTGCGTGCATGAATGGGTGTGTCTTCTTTGAAGGTTTGACATCAGGCTGGCAACTCAGCACTGTAAAACATCCACTGCCAATCATTAGCGGACCGGAGTTCCGTTGTGGCGACCCCTAACCAGGAAAGGCCGAAAGACATTACTATTAAGAGAAGTTAGTTCTGCTAAAGTGCACTTTTGTGAATCTATGCATGATGGTTTGAAAAAAGGTAGCTTTACACTGCACCAGTTTTGTTATTAGTTCTTCAAGTTTCAGTGTATAGAATGATTTGTTTTACCAAACTGTGTTTTAATAGTAGTGGGTCTGCATGTTAACAGTAATGAGTATTTATCTAGAAATCTGCGTATGTTGTTTGGAGAGAGAGTGTGTTGGTAGAAGCTAGTTCATTATTGTGTGCCTAATATTATTGCCAAATGGGTGAATTCTAAGCTTGCCTGCTGTAAAGTGATTTATTTATGCAGGCAGTTATTAGATGATCAACAGGGAAGCCCTTCTGTCACTACCTGCCAGAATCTAAACAAGATACAAAAGGGATGTAGAAGAACAAATGTACAATGTTTTTTGCTGAAATGAAAATGAAATTCTAATGTTACTTGAAGGCAGACTTGCATGCTGTGCCATGTTTCTTCTCTTTTCTTTAATTTTTTTGCCTGCATGTATGACTAATGATGGAAACTCAGCAGAAGAGGAAGAAAAAGAAGAAAGAAAGAAATAGACGAATGATGGGCAGAAAGAATAACAGAAAAGGAGAGACAGGCAGCCATTAAAAAAAATACAAGCAGCAAACAATGCCACCGAGCAGTATATAAATGAAGAAATGAAAAGATAGACAACGTGGTGTGTGACATTTTATTACTTTACCTTCTTCCTGACTGTTACCAAACGTTTGAAAGGTAGACAGCAAAAACTGCAGACTAGAGTAGTATGTCTCAGCGTCTAGTTAAAATACAAATATGCATTTTTTTGCTCGAACACTGAAACAGACAGGGGGATGCTAATAACAGATAACTGTAAAAGAAAAGCAGTGTGCCTTGGCCAGGTAAATTGAATCCTTGCAACAAATGATTAGGAGCAAAAATAGCCAGTCAAGCCACTGCTGCAGTGAGACCATAAAATTAGTGTTCCAGGGACACTTCTTACCCATTACACTGCTTTTGCCCTGAGGCAAGGGCAGTGTCATCACATGATTAATGCACCATTTGCAATGTTTGTATAACATTTACCTGTGTTGCATCATTAGGCAAGGTCAGTGAATTCTGCTAATGTGTTGTGCAATCAGGCAGACCATTGATAACTCTAATGTAGTGTACTCACTGTAGGCAAAGTAACCTGTGTTCTGCAATGTTTTGTAATAGGCAGTGTGTTACTATTGCCAAATTTATAGTGATTTTATTTATTTATACTCTGTTGACCAGGTAAGTCTTACTAGAGTGATGTCAGTTAAAGATCAGACCTGTGGTGAAAGCTACAGTTATAGAAAAGGCATTTTTCAATGAATATAATATTAAATGTGAGTAATGAATTAAGAATCAGTCTGCTTATTAGGGTTACTGTACATTTTAGGTAGAAGTAATTATTAGCATGAGTAAAACAATTAATGTACAGTTTAGGAAGGAAAAGGTGCAGTCATCTAAGAAAGATGTATGTTTTGAAACAAAACATTTAATTGCAGTTTGAAAATGATAAAATGTTAAACAATGGCTTTCCCATGAGCTGCTTGTCCTCCTTTGAAAAAACAAGCATTAAAGCTTAGTATTACTGCTCCTTACAGTGAAGACTGACACACAACCCAACAACCTGAGCAGCTGACCTGGAAAGATTATCCTAAAATTTGGGTTAGGCCCTGTTGAAATCCAGCTCTTTACTCTTTGCATGATATCTGTAACTGATTCCAGTTGGAGCAGTGTTTTGAAGTTAGCTAGCTTAACAAAAAACCTGCAGAATTTTTTTTTCTGTTTTTTGTGGCTAGCCCCACTGCAGTCAGCTATGCTACTCACAGCACCACTCTTTTGTACACCTCAGTTTTCAGCTTCTTTTGCATTCTTCTGTCATACACTACCTCTGACACTCGGCACCATTTGGCTGTAGCCCCTCAGGTTCTAGCTTGACTTTCTCATTCAGACTTCCCTTCTCCTCAACTACCCCTCCAAAGTACTTAAAGCTGTAAAATTGTTCCACTATTATTGTGTTCTACCTCATTTCTCAGTTTCTTCCGATTTCCCTCATTTGCTGCTTTTACAATTGTCATATCTGTAATCAGTTACATCCCATTATCATCTTCTGATGTTCTTGTTCAGAGTCTGCCTTTAATGTCACAATGTCTGCATACATCAACTCTGTTGATCTGTTCCCTCTGACCTGTTTACTAATGCAGTCCATCACCAGTATGAACAGCAGTAGACTTAAAGCGGAAACCTGACGCACACCGACTCCCACTGGGAACCCCTCTGTGAGACTGAACACTGTTTGTACTTGGGTCATTGGGTCCTGGCACATAGTCTGCACTAATTTTACCAATGTTTCTGGGATTTTGAGCCATCACAGTACTTCCCAAATCGGCTTTCTTGAGAGCTTGTCAAATGCTTTCTCCAAGTCTAGGAATGCCCATATGGACTCTATTCATCTCTAGTTTCTTCTAAATTATCTGCCTCACTACTAAACTCAGGTCAGTTGTGCTGTATTCTGCCCTGGATCCAAACTGCTCAACTCCCATCTTACTTTCTACTCATTTATCAATCACCCTCTCCAGAAATGTTATGCTTTGTGATATATATATATATATATATATATATATATATATATATATATATATATATATATAGTCACAGTTGTGAATGGCCCCTTTGTTCTTGTACACTGGCACTAGAATATTTATTCTCCAGTCATGTGGAATACATCCTATTCTCCATACTGCTATCAGTACCCTCAGGAGCCAGTTCTCTCCTAACTCACCCAATATCTTGATCATATTAGCGGTGACCTCATCTGAGCCTGCTGTTTTCCCTGACTTCATTTTCCTTAGTGCTGTTCTTACTGCTTTTAGTGTGGGCTCTTTCTCTTCTTGTATCTGAGGTAGTACAGATTCTGTGTGGTTTTCTTCATTCAGAAGTTGCTGGAAGTACTCCTTCCATCTGCCTTAATGACCTGAGTACTGGTGGGCAGGTTGTTGTTGGCATTCCTTATGAAGGCGTCTTATGACCATCTTCTTCACATTTGTGTCTTTGTCTTGCAACCTGATAAAGTTTCTTTGTACAATATAATGTGTTAATTTCCAGGAGCCAGTAGAGTTTCTCTGATGCTTAGTGCTTCACTATTGCAACTGCTCTCTTAGCTTTTTTGTTTGCCAACCAGAATTCCTGCTTAGCCTGGTACATTTTTTTCTTTCTCCCACTTTTTCCAGCACTCTTTCATCTGATCACTTCTTGGACTTCCGCATTCCACCATCAGCTTTCTTTACGTACCTTATCTCCATACCTGGTCCAGCCTCATATCTGTTCTATAGTCCTCACATATGCCTTTTTGTGGGTTTTCCATTCATCTTCAACTCCATCTATATTCTATTCTTCCTCAGGTGCTAGAGCACTGATATTTCCTTAAACTTATGTAATTTCTCTCCTGTCAGCTTCCAGGCCTTTAGTCTAATCCCTGTTAACCTTAGAGTCATCTCTGACCACTGCTTACAGCTGATTGTGGCAACCAGTGGTTTATGTTGTGGGCCAGCTGTTTTACTGGGGATGATTTTCCAATCGTTAATTCTACTCCAGTGCCACTTTCCTAACTAGGAAGAAGTCTACCTGAGTTACACTCTGATCACTCTTATATATGTTCTTGTGACTATCTCTTGTTGGCCACCATCAAGCCATTTTTCAGACAGAAGTCAAGAATGGCCTCTCCTTCTTTATTCATGTTGCCCTATCCACATGGATCCTGGCAGTCGTCATACCCTGTTCTATCTATTCTGATATGTCCATTCAGGCTCCCATTATCAACACTAACTCATGTTGTCCTGCCTTATCTAGTAGGTGCTGAAACTTGTTCCTGCAACTGCTGCTTGAATGTAATCATTTCCATAAGCTGAGATTACAAATACTGCACTCTCCTTTCAATGGAATCTGATTGCCATGAGTCTGTCACTAATTCTGATGACATCCTTCACTGTCTTCTGAAGCCTGTCCTTTACCACAATTCACACACCATTTCTAGTCTGTCCTCCTCCTGAAAAGTTGACTCTGGATCTCAAGCCACATGGCTTTGTTGCACTGAACTTCCATCTTGTCTCCTGGATGCAGAAGATGTCCTGCCTTCTGGTTACCATGATGTCATCCACTTCCAAGCTCTGTCCTATCAGTGAAATTATATTGAGCCTATCAATCCTTAGTTCCGTTTGTTAGATTTACATCCAGATTTCACGCAACAGTTGTATCCCAGGTAACTCAAGAAGGGCAACTGGACACCAGTCAGCCAATAACTTATTGACCAAGAGCTGTTGGGCTTTATGGTGGGCATACACTAACCAATAGTTCGGGTCCTCAACCCATTTATTGCCGTCAAATACCCATACCCATTATTTTTTGGCAACATTAGTCAATTTGACCCAATTACCTAGAGCCAATTTTACACCATTTAATGGCTTTCCCTAACACAGCATACAGTCTAACAGCATACAGTCTGTGATCCATGTTCTCTTAATTAAAGGCTACTGCATACAACAGCTGATGCCCAAAGTGGTTGGTCTATACAACTCTTCCCCCAAGGGACACCATCTATAGTCTGTGCTGCTGCCCACAACTCCATTATTAGGTGAGTTTAAGATAGAAACAGCATGTTTCAGGGAGGTGGGAGGAACCCCACAGAGACACAGGGAGAATATGCAATCTTCATACGGGTGCTGGCAAGAGGTCAGGATTGTACCTTGTGCATGGGAGACAAAGACCTTAACCATTATACCAACTCTGTCACCAATATCAGCTAACGACAATACTCACCAAAATACATCATGCTTAACTAGCCCATAAACTACATCTCCCAAAATTTTCCATCATTCAGCTTTATCGGTTACTACAACACCATCCTCCTCCTCCATCTTATCTTAATTTCTCTACTAATCTTAATGTAAATTTTACTACTTTCCACCACATAATATCATTACAAAGATACTCAGTCAAACCCACTGAGGTTTCCACCTACCTTTCTGATAAGCGCATCTCCTCGGTACCCCCTATAAGCTTATCTAGGTGCAATAATTATTTTGTATATCTTCCATCATTCATATAAATTACCAACCTGAAAAATGCTGCTCACAATAGTTCTATATTCCTGTCAACATATAATTGGAAAATAACTCACTTCCAAAAATTACATTTACAATTACAAAACAATAAATACAAACACATAAATTTAATTTTGTCTTCCTTTTCTTGATACTTGCATAATAACAGAATATATAATTGCATAGAAAATCAAACATGCATGCTACCCTCAAACCCTTATTATTACTTTACTCCAATATCTCTGTAGAGGTGTACACCCAAACACCGGCCACTTAATTATCACATTGTTCTATCACCAAATAATACAAAAACAGTCATCTCAACCATGACACCCTCAAGTCTCAAACTTATTCATAATGTCTCCAATAAAGTACTAGAACTGCAAGCAAGCGTGGGTCTCTTTACATAAACCAGATATTTTATCCCTTACAGAAACCTGGTTGAAACCCTCCAACAAAGATGAAAAATTTCCCCCACAGGGCTATAATATTGCCAAGTTTGATAGATTAGACAAATGAGTTAGTAGAATAGCTAGCATTTATGCTAATACCTTTGAGCTCTATATCACAAACTACACACATATGACAAAGCTACATTTTTGTTTACCTTACTAGAGTTTAATGCCAAGAAGTCACTGTGTGTAACTGAAATCTACATCCACCAAATACCAATTCCTCCATAACTGAAAATACACAGTCATGGACTACAAATAATATAGCCCAAGAAATTATCACACTCAGAGATTTTAACATTAATTGGACTACTCAAAATGAAGGCTCTCTTGCCTTCAATATATAAATCTTTCTTCAATTGATTAATCTCCCAACCAAATTCACTAAAAAAGTTAACAAAATACAGTCCTTTATTGGATATTAAGCAATGCCTCTGACAAAATGTTAGCTACTGGCTTACTTCCAGACTCCCTAAGTGATCATAAGTCCATATATGCCATCTTACAATGCAACAAAAGTTATAAAAATAACTCATACAACCTAGTTCAAAACCACACAATTTTCAATTTAACCTCCTTTACCTCTTGGCAAAACAACTGATCTTCCCTTAAAAACCTTGGGCTGGATTTACGAAGGCTTGCACTGAGTCTAAGAGTAGAGTAAGTCTCCAGACAGCCAATATGTCTGCCGAGCGATCCAGAAACAGCTGGCAGGGGCATGCATGAGAGCTCCTAAAACTACTCTTGCACGGACAGTGTTATGTTATGCAAATTACCTCATTTGCTGCTGAAAGCTATGCAAATGAGGTAAATTTGCGATCCAGGAAACATTAACCTGTCCAAGTAAGAGTAGTGTTATTTGCAGAAATGTACTCTGTTGGTAACGGAGTACCGTTCTGCAAATAGCAAAACGGAGCTATGGCAGCTCCAAATAAAGGATGCATCCATTTGAGGAAGCATGCCAGTGGCCAAATATAAGGCCATTGGCATTTTTATCTGTTGCAAAATAATAAAAAATATTTTTTTCCCCCAATCTCCTATGTTTAAGCATAGTGCAGCGCCGTGCAAACATGCGGTGCTCTAAAAAACAGAAAAAAAATAAAAGCCAAAAATTGGCATTTTATTAAAAATATTCTTCTGCCATGCAGGTGAATGGCAGGCTGAAGACAACATGGCTACTGAGTAGTGATTGCTAAGGGGGGAAGCTCAGTCTGAGAGATGTAACCAAACATTAGCAGACAATCCTATGCAAATGAGGATAAGGATAGTGAATCCCAATTTTTCCTGCCATGTGAACCATGTCCCTAGAATGTAAGAGTAGGATTAGGGGAGTAACAGAGTAGAAAATAGGTGACATCATGAGGGGGTATGTATCAAAGACTGTAAGCTTATTGGAGCAGAGTGGCATGTGTTTGCTGTAAGTTACTCAGGACTGGAAGAAGCATGTCTACAGTTGTCTTAACTGAAACCCAGAAACCGAAGGTGTATGCTGTGGATATCACTAAAGTTTCTTGCGAAGATGCTTACACTGTGTGCGCGTGTTTGCGCGCCTGTAAACCCGTCTAAGCCTGTGTGCACGTGTGTGCGCCCGTGTAAGCCTGTGTAAGGCTGTCTAAGCCTGTGTGCATGCATGTGCACCCGCCTAAGCCTGTGTAAGCCTGTGTGTGTGCGTGTGCGCTCGTGTGCGCATGTTTGCGCTTGTTTGCGCGGCGCTGCCCCCTGTGGAAACAGAAAGGGAAAAGGAAGGAAAAGAAGTAGTAGGAAGTTAACCAAGGAGAACTAGCAGAGCTGTCAGGTGAAATCAATCAGAATCAGCCAATTACACAAGCAGTACACTGGCCCAGCCCAGCTCAGCACTTAAAACTCTGCAAACAACATCCCCCCATGTTTTTCTCAGAAACACTGCAACACTGCAGTCTACAAAGAGAAGTGAAAACTTAAAAAGCTTAACTGAGACAAAAAAATGTTAGGGGCTGCCATTTCTATTATAGGGCAACATGTGCAAGATGCTGTGGGTGGTGCCATTGCGAATGCTGCTGAGCAACCCACAGTGAGGAGACGGAGAAGAGTGTACAGACCAAGGGTAACCTACCAGGGGCTACATGAGCTGGAAATAGTGGAGTGCTATAGAGTGGACAGAAACCTCCTGCAGCAATTTGTTGAGCTGTGCACGCTACACCTCACACACAGAACCAACAGAGGGGAACCCATCCCAGTGGAAACCAAGGTATGTGTTGGCCTAAGAATACTAGCAACAGGTACCTTCCAGAGACCAACTGGTGATATGATGGGGATTTAACAGGCATCAGCATCCAGGGTACTGCACCAGTTCCTGAATGCCATGTCAGCACATGTCAGTGATCATGTATATTTCCCTAATTCCCATGAGGTATTGGCCAGCAATATGCATCTCTTCCAGCAAATAGCGGAATACCCTGAGGTAGTGGGTGCAATTGACTGCACGCACATACACATCAAAGCACCAACCGGTGAGCAGGGTAGGGCCTACATCAACCACAAGGGCTTCCACTCCATCAACTGCCAGGTCATGTGCGATGCCCAGGGCATAATACTGAATGTGTGTGCTGGCTGCCCTGGAAGCTACCACGATTCCCATATCTGGCATCTGATGCAGCTGTACCAGACATTTGCCAATGGGGACATCCCTGACGGTCACCTAGATATGCAATGGAGCCGTGGCTGATGGCACCCATCAGAAATGCACACACACCTGAACAAGAACTCCATAATGAGTCACACGCACAAACACGAAATGTAATTGAGCATGTGTTTGGGATGCTCAAGTCACGGTTCCGGTGCCTGGACACATCTGGTGGAGCCTTGCAGTACTCATCAACTACATGTACCCAAATTGTCATGGTATGTGCCATGCTGCACAATATGATCCTGCGAAAACAGCTGTAGCAGGAACAGCATGGGGCAGGGCCAAACAGCCCCCCACCATTGCAAAGGCCTGCACAGGCACAGCGTGACTCGGAGGAGGAACAACCTGAGCCTGCACCAGTAGGCAGAAGGAGGCGTGCCCAGTATGCCTTGGCCTTGGCAAAGAGGCAACACATAGCCCATGCACTGGCTCAGTAGGAACCCTGGAAATGATACCTCTCTCTGACTCGCACATAAAATAAAAGGGATGCCTAACTTGACACTACCTGTTTCCAAACATGTATAGGGAGTGTAGTATGTGCATCCGACATAGGCAGCCCTGCAGCACCACCTGAGGCATGATTGCCATGTTTTAAGCAATATAAAGCAGTGCTAAGCTGATTTTATCAATATTTAGTATATGTAAACAAAATTGCCCGTGCTAACTAGTGCAACGTCAGGCAACGTTGAGCAATGTTGGGCAAGGTCGGGCAAAGTTGAGCAAAGTCAGGTAAACATGCTCATATTTGCTTTACTGTCCCTTAAGCAGTCTGGTCTGCCCAGCATGAAAATAAAAAACAGTGACAGGGCTTGAACCCAGGATACTGTGCACTATAGTCACAGTACTGAACCACTAAGCCATGATATCATTTCAGTGGCACAGACACAGCAGGACAATTGTACACTAATGCAAATACAAAGAAATGCTGTAACATGGCGCTAAAGAGGCATATGGGTAACATCCCCCACAGACCTATGCAGACAGAGAACATCAGGCCAGGCAGTGTGATGTGGGTTGTGTAGGCTACGAAGTCGCAATCTAATATACGTGACATTGGACGCTAAGATGTGTAGTACAGTAGTATGCCTCAAGCCAGTACGATAGGCAACAGTACAGACGGAAATGGTATACCGTACATAGCAGTGCAGGCATAGCAAATGTGTATAAGTGTCAGGTGAACCCCTCATCCTATGTACACCCACAGTAACACTCAGGTGTGCCTCCGGGTAGAAATGTACAAAGAATAGCTGTCCCCTCTGTATGTAGAAATGTTGATAAGTCTATGCAAAGTGTCTTATGGAAGCCCTGCAGGCACAGCATGATCCCTGTTGATCTATGATACAAAGGTGAGCCCTGCTGTAAAAATACAACTTGATTTTCCATATGCATATAGTATAAATGTCTATACCGGGCGTGCTCACACACTCCAACAAATGTAGTGGATTTCATTCAGCATCACACTGAAAGGTTATACTGGGCTTGCTCACACACTTAAATAAACAAAGCAAATGTCAAGCAACAACATACTGAAAGGTCATACTGGGCATGCTCACACACTTAGGCTAAATACGGAGGTGATAATAAGGGATCTATGGACAAATGTGGATAGTCATCTCTACTTCCAGAAACACATTCACAAAGTTGTCAGAAAATCATGCTATATGTTCACACAAACTGCCAAGGTCTGTGCATGTTGGTCAAAGGAGGTTCCCACTACTCATCAGTCATCAGACCCATCAAAAAGTACCACAACACACTTGCGATGAATCTGACTAGGCATGTTCAGCAGCCAGAAAGACCACTGAAGTACCCTAACAAGAGGATTACTGGCCTCAATCAGTTGCCCCATGCAACAAGACTGAATGTAATCCAATCTGTACTCTGTTGCATATTGTCTACTCAGGAGATCTCTGCCCAAAAGACAGGTCCATGTCATGGCTACACTCAGATCTGCTCTGAGTTACAGCTCAATGGCACTAAATATACAGACCCAACTCATATTGCCAACATCCTGGCAGATAGGATCAGCGTTAACTTTACCCCCCTCACACCCATGAAAGAGCACATCTTTATAATGGAAGACTGCAAAGTTGCTGTCATCATGGCTGCACAGGTAAAAAAACACTCTCCAAAGCCAGTATCACAGCAGCCATGGGACCAGATAACTTTCCAGGCTGTGTTCCACACAAACCACAGAACGAACAGGCACCACACTGACGTACCATTTGCAGTCATAGCCTCACCTCATGCTTTATGCCTGCTGAATGGTGCACAGTGACGGTTATCCCACTACACAAGGGTGGAGACACCACGGACACCAGGAACTAGTGTCCCATTAGCCTGATGAGCCCACTCTTCAAGGCCATGGAATGTATCATCATAAAACTTATAAAAAATTACATTGGTAATCCCCAAACCCTGGACCACAACCATGATGGGTTTGTAAAATGCAGATCATGTCTCCTAAACCTGATAGATGACATTGAAGCAGTCACTAGAACCGTAGACAAGGGTAAGGTGGTTCACACAGCCTATGTAGATCCTGCCATGGCTTACAACACCACCCCACACTCTGGAAATATAGAAAAACCCAATAAACTAGGTATAAATCACTATGTCACAAGATGGGTTGCCAACAGGCTTACTGATAGAACACACACTGTGAAAGTAGCAGACTCCAAGTATGACTTTGGACCAGTGATGAGTGCAGTACCACAGGGTCCAGTCCTGTGTCTTGCCCTGTTTAGTATCTACTTCCCTGAAGTAAACTTTAACATGGAAGGTCAGTGGCTACTGAAGTTTCCAGAGGACTGCAAACTAGGAGCCATAATTGTAAACACTGAAGATGTGGACATCCTGCAAAAGGGCCTCACTGACACAGATGGCTGTTGTCAAAGCCATGGGCCCTAGCTCAATGCCAAAAGGTGCATCGCCATCCCCTTTGTTAAAAACTCTGTAGCCATGAACTACAACATAGGCAGTAGTATACTTAACACTGAAAGTGTGACAAAATACCTTGGGTCACAGGTGGACAGTGGACACAACTGTGATAATCACATCCCAACAGTAGTCAGGAAACCCTCCTATGTGGCACACCTCATCACAAAATGTGTCTCATGCAGAATAGAAGAGGACATTGTTCCCCTCTACTCATCACTCACTAGAACTATAATAGAGTACAACACCACTTTTGCTTTGTACCTCAGAAGACAACTACAACAACTGGAAAGCCTGCAGCAATACCTCACAAAGAGCATTAGTGGCCTGAAATACATGCCATACACAGACCATCTCAAAATGCTCCATCCGTACTCCCTTGCATATTGCCTACTCAGAGGTGTTCACTGCCTAACATACAAAGCTATGCCAAATACAGAGGTGTTGAATATGCTCCACATAAAACACTCACAATCCCTCTGACCTTTGGACCCAAAACCACGAGTGAAATACAAAAGGAAGGGGTGTACCCATTTACCTTATGGATACCCACACCTTCAGGTTAGTGGCACAGCATGAGGCCTAGGAGACCATGCAAGTGCAACTAACATTGGGCAAAGCTGCTCATCAGATTGTAGCCTGCTACAGATCACCTACCTTGTCTCAGGAACCTCACTCAGTATTCCTCAGAACAGTGGAAAATACAAAGGTCCTATCAAACACCATTATATGAGGAGATTACAACTGCCCAAACATTGAGTGGGAGAATTACTCATGTACAACGTCCTTTGCCCAATGTTTCCTAGAGTTTAAAACTCTTAACACCCTGGAACAGCTGGTCACCATGCCCACTAGAGGTGACAACATACTGGACATGATCATCACCAACATGGGGTACCAGTGTTCCACAACAGAGATAAATCCCTAACTGGTAATATCAGATCATAATGTAATCACACTGGACATCCACATCCCACCCCCCCACCCAGTCAATGAAACCACTGTGAAGACATTTTCAAAAGCAAACTGCACACTTCCCAAGACCAAAGTGGAAAGTTCCAAAGCCCTCTTGCTATAGGATAATGGTATACAATATGCCGAATCATTTACAAGTGCATCCTATGAGAATCTACAGGGATGCATGGATTGAGGCATCACAAATAAAAGCAAGATGCACTCCTCCAAATATAAGAAAACAATCTGGTGGTCATTGTCCATAAATAAGCTAGACAACAGAAGGAGGAAACTAACACATGATAGAGCCAACTTCACTAAAGGAAAGACATCACTGATCATTATTAGGAAGAAACAATGATCACTCATAAAATAATCCAAGGCCAGTTTCTAAAGACAAATTGCCAAGGAATGTAAAAATAACAACCACAAAGCCTTTGGTAGCTATACCAGACATGTAGGTGTCAGCTTTCAAATATGCTGTCAGCTACTGACAAATGGCAAGAAATACACTGAACCAACTTTCATTGCCCACATCCTGGGGGACAAGTTCAGTGTAAACTTCCCCCCATCACCCCCAAAAGGGCCTGTGTCCATCACAGAAGGATGCAGAGCCCCAGACTTCATGGACATGCAGGTAAAGACAGCCCTCTCCAAAGCTAAGAACACAGCATCAATGGAACTGGATACTGTCCCAGGCTGCGCTTTACGCTAGGCCCAAAAGGAACTACACCCTCACCTACATTCACTGTCCAGACTCAATCATACCACAGGCTATGTACCCAAAGAATAGCATACACTAACAGTCATCCAGCTCTACAAAGGGGGTGCCACAACAGAACCTGGAAACCATTGCCCTATATGTCTACTCAGCCTGGTCTACAAAGCTATTGAGCAAATTGTCATGGAACCCATAAACAGAGACATTGGGGACCTCCAGACACTGGACTCTATACAACCTCACCTTGTTAAAGGCAGATCCTGCCTCCTAAACATAGTTGACTTATTACAAACAGTTACCAAGGACATAGATGAAGGTGAAAGTAGTCCACACAACCCACCTAGACCTCACTAAGGACTTTCTACACCATTCCCCACTCTGTCATCATGGACAAGCTTACCAGCTTGAACATTAACAGCTATGTCACAGGATGGGTGGCCAAGTGGCTCACAGATCAAACACGCATGTTCAGAGTTGCAGGTGCCTTGTCTGACTCTAAGCCAGTCACAAACGGCATCCCACAGGTCTTGGGCCTGGGACCCCACCTGTTCAGTAGACACTGCTCAGAGGTACAGGCAAGCATGGGAGGAGTATGACTGAACAGGTTTGCAGATGACTGCTAACTGTGGTCCATAATCGACTCTATGGCTGACACACACACATCCTCCAGAAGGGGCTTACAGAGACAGATACCTGGTGTCAAAACAATGCCCTCAAGCAGAATGCCAAAGAATGCATAGTCATCCCCGTTGGCTAAAACACAGTCCAAACAAATTACCACATATGTGGTACTCCAGTATGTATGGAGAAAGTCATTAAGGCCCTGGGGACACAGGTAGATAGTAAACTCTCCTTTGATGATCACATGGCCAAAGTGTTTAGACATTCCTTCTATGTAGCCCACCTAATGTCACCTAATGTAACCCACTTTGTCTCGGCTGATGATGTCACCATCCTACAAATATACCTGTGGAAAGTAGAACTCACAGTAATGTGTATAGTGCATTATGAAAATGTGTACCCCTGTAGTATCATAAACCAGTTAGGTAGGGGTTTGAATCCTGCACTTGACATGTGTGCGTGTGTCTGTGTGTGATTTCCTTGGAGAAGAGCATCCTTTTTGGAGAGTAGTGAAACACCTTAAAAGTGGTATACTAATCTTTGTCAAGTCTGATGATGTCACCAGCCTACAAATATACATGTGGAAAGAGAGCTCACAGTAATGTGTATAGTGTGTCGTGTAAATGCGTACTCCTGTAGTATCATAAACCAGTTAGGTAGGGGTTTGAATCCTGTGCTTGACAAGTATTTGTGTGTGTGTGTGTGTGTGTGTGTGTGTGTGTGTGTGTGTGTGTGTGTGTGTGTGTGTGTGTGTGTGATCTCCTTGGAGAGGAGCAACCTTTTTGGAGAGTACTCAAACACCTTAAAAGTGGTATACTAATCTTTGTCAGGCCTGATGATGTCACCATCCTACAAATATACCTGTAGAAAAAAGAACTCACAGCAATGTGTATAGCACGGCGTGTAAATGCGTACTCCTGTAGTATTATAAACCAGTTAGGTAGGGGTTTGATTTAAATCCTGCACTTGACAAGTTTGTGTGTGATCTTCTTGGAGAAGAGCAACCTTTCTGGAGATTACTGAAACACCTTAAAAGTGGTATACTAATCTTTGTCAAGTCTAATGATGTCACCATCCTACAAATATACCTGTGGAAAAGAGAACTCACAGTAATGTGTATAGTGCGTCATGTAAATGCATACTCCTGTAGTATCATAAACCAGTTAGGTAGGTGTTTGAATCCTGCACTTGACAGATGTGTGTCTGTTTGTGTGTGATCTCTTTGGAGAGTAGTAAAACACCTTAAAAGTTGTATGCTAATCTTGGTCAAGTCTGATGATGACACCATCCTACAAATATACCTGTGGAAAACAGAACTCACAGTAATGTGTATAGCATGTCGTGTTAATGCATACTCCTCTAGTATCATGAAGTAGTTAGGAAGGGGTTTGACTCCCACACTTGGTGAGTGTGTGTGTGACACTGTTAGTCAATGTGTTGTGGGTTTTGCTTTTAGTACTGTATGACATATCAGTATGACAACAGTATGTGCATTGCACATGTGAGGTAGCTTTGTGGCAAATACATATACGTACATGTGACCTCAATTATTGTATGTGTGGGAACCCTGCTTTCTCCAAGAACACATCTGTCATCTTTGCCAGGGTGTGCTGCTGCTTTCCAGACCTTAGGTCACATCTATATGCTTGTGACAAGGCCAGCCACTGCAGTGATCCCTGGCCTAGGTCATCCATGTAACACACACTCATTACTGTTTCTATTGAATTGTGTGAGTGAGGGTTTATGGCCGAGATATATGTCAGAGCTGTTCAAATGCAGCAAAGTCTGTCAGTGATGGCTATTCATTATAGATGTACAACAACCTTTGTGGATATGCATGCAGACCCCTTATTGCTTATGTGATCCACCGAGGGATTTCAAAATACCTTTGGAAATGTGATTATCAAAGGAGAGATGACGTAACACTTGGTTGCATGTACACATCGGTACCTGTTCTTCATGTTGGTGGCTACTACCTATGTGGCACTGTGGGGATACTATGTTCCGTAAAGGTGGATGAATATGCTTTGGTTGGCTTATAGCTTTACAGCATGGGTTTGACAACAGGTATCTGCCTGTATGATACCCTTGTGGAGGATGTGTGTGTCATCTGGAGAATGCATTATAGGCCACAGTATGCATTACCAGACGTGGCCGGACATATCCCTACTGTGATTGCTTGTACCTAAGAGAGCTATATGCCAAACAGGAGTGGTCTCAGTAATGGGTGCAGGTGAATACCACTGGTAACTGGCATAGTATAGTACCTGAAGGATCCAAATGTTACTGTGTGTCCTACATCTGTGTGTCAGTTGTCAAGACATCATCTAATGATTGGTTATGGTCAGGCTGTTGAAGTTATGTATACTACCAGAATGCAAAACAATGTCAGATAGTAACAGTATCACCCACAGCATAGTGTCAAACCATGTCATACACACATGTGTAGTCAAGTTCAGAAATGTGTGTAGTACAATACATACTGGCCACCAATAGAAACTATGGAGTGTTACTGTGTAATACAGGGCATGTCACCCTGCCCATGTGTCCACTATGCACGTACATGCAGACAGTGCACCTCCACCATGTTCACAAATGTACACCTGCAAATCTGTGCTACAGGCATCCCACACATACTGTCCACTCTCTAACACATGCTGCCAATACTGCACACATCAGCTAAGTGGCACGTGGGCAGACAATACACTATTGAAACTAACCCTGGTGTAAACAATACTACATTAACAATCAAAGCTTTAATGCATCATGCCTGCTCAGCTACACCTTCAAGCATATCATTACACTCTACTG
Source organism: Protopterus annectens (assembly GCF_019279795.1). Taxonomy (NCBI): domain Eukaryota; kingdom Metazoa; phylum Chordata; order Ceratodontiformes; family Protopteridae; genus Protopterus; species Protopterus annectens. The sequence goes on from NC_056740.1 coordinate 137,495,751, forward strand.
CTCACAACATGCTAACAGTGCTATACTGCTATAAAGTGACCCTGTGCATCAGCACCATGGTAGCCTGTTCCTGCATCAATGTTACAGATGGCAGGAGGTGGCACAGGTTTCAAAATATGCACATGGTGTGTTGTTGGTTTGCCAGAGGCCTACAGTGAGCCATACAATCAACATGTATGTGTGTGTGTGTGTGTGTGTGTGTGTGTGTGTGTGTGTGTGTGTGTGTGTGTGTGTGTGTGTGTATGTGAGGGCCAAGAGTACTGCTATGGGCCAATGTTGATGCAATGTGTGCGGGTATGTGTTAGCCTTAGGTGTCTGGTTTATGTGTGTGTGTGTGTGTCTGCATGCACACATTTCCACCATGTAGCTGCCATATACGGGTATTTGTGGGACAGCCACAGACTGTACCTGCCAGGCTTTACAGATCACCATCTCTGGCCATGGATACGGTACCTGTGCCTGGCAGGGGTGCTACTGACACTATCAGGTACTAAGCCAGACTGGGTACTATCCCCAGAGGTAGATGGATGTACACTGGACCCAGATCCCTATTGGGACTGTCCAAAGCCACGTGCACGTGGTCTTCTAGGATGTTCTATGGACAGCCCACCCCCAACATTGCAGGGGCTGGTACTGGCACTACGGGAGCGGCTGTGACTTGAGGGACATCTGCGGCGACTGCCAGCTGCTGATGTTGTTGGCATACGTCCACGTCAATGACTCAACTGTCCCGCACTGTCCTGACACATGGACATGACATTGCGGATGATATCTAATGTCTCACGCCAACATCTATCAGTGACCTCAGTGTAATTACGGATGGTACCTGCTAAGTCATGGATACTGTCAATTATGGTGGTATGTGCCCTCTGTGCCCTTAGTCCCTGCCTGGTGTACTGTTCCATATGTGCCTGTGCCTCCATGACAGCCTGGAACATGCATGAGGTTGTAAGACCTGTGGCACATCTGCCAGTGGCATGATGAGCAGCAATGCTCTGACGAGAACCCCTGGACATCTGCCTATGTGGTACCCTTCCAGACATCTGGGTATGGCTGCTGTGTCAAGATGCATGTGCCATAGATGCCACACTGTCCTGGCCAATGCCAACTGTACACTGTCCCTCAGCTAAAGGCATTGGTGATGGATGTATTGGCAGTATGACTGTGTGCATGTATGGGATGGACACTTGTGTACTGTCGATTGGTGGCCCAATGACAGACCCTGGCAAACATGCCTGTGCCTCAACACACCTATCATCATTATCACTATTTTGCTCAGTGACATCAGTTTCCCTGCTGCAGTGAACCAGCCCAAACTCAGCACCTGTGAGAGGAAGACAGGAAACACACTTTACAACCTGTTCATGCTGTCGGCACACATGCACACATGCACACATGAACACATGAACACATGCACACATGAACACATGCACAGATGCACACATGAACACATGAACACATGAACACATGCACACATGCACACAAATACACTCCTCACTAAAACAGACACACACACACACCACCAGCAATCCAGAACATACTCAATAGTGGGTGATGGTGGGGTACAGTATCACAAGCCAAACATTTATATCACACATGTCAGCATGCAGGACATGTGTTGCTCAACAGCATGCAGTGGAAGTGTAGACAGCCCTTGCTAATAACAGTATACATGGCTTTGATGCATGTGTGTTGTTGTTCAGTGATTGGCCTCACCCTGGAAAGCAATGTGTACATGGACACAACATTGTTGTGCAAGTATTAAAAGCTCTGCAATGTCCTGTGCACCATCACTCACAGGTATATATACCATGGCTGGATGTGTATCTGTGTGTCACATAGATATCCATTTCTGATTACAGCATCTGTGTCTTTAGCATATAATTGTGGACACAGGTTTAGCACATGCATGCTATGTATACACACAGGATGAGTGGTACATGTATACCTGATGGAATACCATTGCTCAACATAGTCATTGTACAGTGGTTATGGTGAGTGTAGGACATATTGTGGACATGCCAGTGCCAGCCATGACATGGCATGCTACAACACAACTGAAACATTAAACATCACACATACACAATGTGTGTCATGTGACCTATACACTCAATAGCATTACAAGACATAGGTGTGTCACTTTGTACACATGGTGATTGCTATGCATATTGTGTATAGGTGCATATGTTTGCACACACACAACATTGAAGTGCATAGCAATTAATGCTATGTGTAGTACTGTGGTCACTGTAACTGGATGGGGTGTAGTACCATGAGCCATCATCATGCAGCATCATGTGGTCACTCAAGGCTACTAATGTGTGCCAGACTGGCACCTAGCTTGCTGTACCTGAACTGCAGTACCATGGCTACATTCACCATTTCACAGCCAGTTGTTACATGGGTTTGTAAGGTGCACAATGGGGGGCATTGCCTAACATGAATGTGTTATGTGTTGAAGAGTGTCGCACAGCCACATGAGAGGCCTCTACCCCTTAGGTATATTATCTGTGCTCTGTGGATGACATTTGGGATACTGGAGTGTGACCTTATAGCGGGTGTCTGAATACGCCATGTGTAGCATGTTAACGTGTAGTGCGTATGACACAGTTGTGTATGTTGTGTGCATGTGTATCGACTCTGCCTATCCAATGTCCATTATAGTGTTTCCACAATTGTGTTGGATGTTCTGTGTATTGCATGTGTTTGAGGCAGCTACTCACATTACTGAGATGTGCATAGTCTCACAGCAAACATGCACAGCATGCATTATGCGCAGGTGTGTGATGTGTACACGGCCTACACCTCACATTTAATTAGCAATATTAAATGTAGAACACACTCACCAGCATGGATCTGCTGCCTTGCTGTCACACCAGAGGGACCTACAAGTATATGAGACAGTTTGTCAGTGGCAACAACTGTGGCATTGCTACTGTGTGTTTGCAATCTTACAGTAGTACAAATATTGAGAGTCACAGGCCTGCAGATTATATTCCTAATTATTAGTATTGCACAACACTAGGCACCACATCTTCTAACTACACAGTACACATCTCACATAAGCATGATCTACCAATAGAGGTAACAGTAGTCTACAGCTATGCCATGTTACCTGCATGCTCTGTGTCAACTTGCTGGGTGGCTCTGGCCTCCATGATGATACATGTTAGTTGTTGTTGTTGTTGTTGGCCAAGAGCCACCTGGCTCAGGAGCAGCTCCTCCACTCTGGTGAGGGGGGGATGGATGGCTACCCCACCACCTGTGGCAAGCTGTTGTCTACTGATATCAGATGCACGCTGCTGGACATGTCTAATTAAATCACTGCAGTGATGGCGTACCTACTCATATGTCCGGTTATGCATGCCTATGTCATTTACCCTATGGACAAGATCTTGCTACAGTGCAGTCCGCTCATGCTGGTCCTGGCTGGTTCTTGAAAACAGCAGGGCGTAGTGCTGAACCAAGCTAGTTTTAATCTGTTCCTCCTCTGCTGGGCTATATGAGGGATTACGATGGTGGGCCATGATCCTGGAAGACAATGAAACAATATGTGTGAGCAAGTCATGTGGCACACTTAACATTCCAATGAACAGATATCAATTAACTGCCATATAGAGCAACCTATTGGCTGTCAGAGGATACACACTTTCAATACCACATATCAGTGCTCAACCCACAACTGCCATGTTTTGCACAGCAAAAAAGATAAACCAGTATGTAAGACTATACAACAGTACATGGCACACTGTATGCGACACAATGCACCACCTAGCCACAGGAGGTATATATCAAGCTAATGCATAAAGAAACATGTAATCCATTGCAATGACTATAAAGTCCAGTTACAGTATTACCAGTATACCACACTAGTCGTCGATGGCAAACCCCTGCCTAACATATGTGCACATTCAGTAATATAGGTGGCATACTGCTGTACTAGACTATACATGTTGCTAGATATGCACTTGTATCCTCTAACACACATATGACTGAGGCCATGGTACTGGCATACCCACACACACATCAGACATACATACCAGACACAAAGGTATGGCAACCCAGATTACCTTTACCCATGTACCATACAGTACTGTGTGTCAGTAGTTACAAAACCTTATGGCTGAGGTATGTAATCTGTGAGGACTACGAGGAACACACAAAACAGTGGTTCTGAGAAATGTGGACATACACCATACTGTGCTGTTTAGGCATACAGCTTCAGGTAGTACTACAGTTCATAAAGGAGTTGGATTCACCAGCAGTAACACTCAAAAAGCATACATGTACTGCTGTAGCTTACAATGGGACACCCCAGTCGACACCAAGGGACTATGTCAGACCGTATGGCATACTGCTTTTTCTGCCTAGCAATAGCATACACATATTTTGCTGGGATCACAGCTAGGACACATAATTCCATGACATAAACAGTTTCTCACTTCGCTATCACACATATACAGAACTCTGACACATTCACCAACACATTCACCATCACACTCAGTCAACCTCACATAGCAATTATTGCAACAAGTACATGTGGGTGTGTATTGGTTCATAAGTTGGTAATAGGCTATTGGCCCTAGGGCCTATAGATGTCTAGCCATACGCTACCCTGACCTTTGACACACAGGTAATTTCATTTCACATGGCCTTGTCAAGCAGAGCCACAGAGGTGATTCCCAGGGTGTATTTCCTATCTCCCATACAATCATCAGGATTATTTATGACAACTGCTAATTAGGAGCTTTGTTTGCTTTTTATAGGTGTTTTTTTCCAGAGTATGGGATGTCTCTGAGATAGGAATCTATCCCTCCAGCATGTGCTGTTATTGAGGTGACAAGGTTTAGGTCCCTAGAGCATGTAGCTCGTAGGGATTGTGATCTGTTTACGTGGAGCATGTCCAACAGCTCTGGGTTTGGCATAGCTTTGTATGTTAGGCAGAGGTCACCTCTGGGTATGCAGTATGCAACACCGTCTAGCTGTGGTTTTGTGAGATGGTCTGCATAGGGCATCTGTTTGAGGCCAGTATTACTCTTTGTGAAGTATGTCTGTGTCCTTTCCAGTTGCTGTAGATGTCTTGTGAGGTGCATACCACATGGGGCATTGTACTCTATAATGGGTTTTATGTGTGTTGAGTAGAGGGGAACACTGACCTATATTTCCCTGGATGACAAGCCTTTTGTGATGACGTGCGCCACGTAGACAGATTACATGACTAGTGTGGCACTGTGATTATCAAAGGGGAGACTACTGTCCACCTGTGTCCCATGGTCTCTTATCACACCTTCGGTGTTAAGTAGACTACCACCTATGTGGTAGTTAATGGGTACAGAGTTTTTGCAAGAAGGGATGCCAATGCAGTGTCAACATTGAGCTTGAGTCCATGGCTTTGTCACCAGGCATCTGTTGCAGTAAATATGGCCCTGTCTCTCTCTCTCTCTCTTTCTCTCTCTCTCTCTATCTATATATATATATATATATATATATATATATATATATATATATATATATATATATATATATATATATATATATATATATATATATATATATATATATATATATATATATATATATATATATATATATATATATATATGCACACACATACATATAAACATCCATTGGTGTACATATGGATATACATATAGGCACATATACAGTCCACCTTTCATGGTGGGAATATCAATTATGCGAAGGTTGTGAGATATACAGTTATGTCATAATATTGCACAGTGTTGTGCGGAATGCATTGAAGGTGTTTTCAGTCCATATAGCTTTAGCAGGCCTCACTGGCTGCAACATTGCAGACCTGATGAATCATACCCACAGCGTTTAACCATCACATGTCATATACCAGCAGTGTATGCTGTCTTGTTTGCCACACACTACAACCTACATAGAAATATGCACATAACAACCTTCAACAACATATATGTGTCCACCTTTCACAAACAGTTGCAGTATTTCCCTTGCTCTATGCACATGTACAGATGCTAACATATCTGACACAGACAGATCACTCCATATGTGTGTGCCATACACACACAAGGAACACACTGTTGTAAGTCTGTGTACCTCACGGCTGACCTGTTGGGCCTTGCTGCAACATGAACAGGTGTCACATGTGAGCACACAGTAATATTAGAGGGTGTATATATAGCCGCAAATGCTAGATTAGCATACTAGCCTGGTACAGCTGTTGCCAATGCTAAGCTACACATTAATATGACTATAATGCATTTGTTACTCTGTCACATCCATGTTTATATAACTGTATGTGCTACTCCCCCAAAGAGACATTGTACACACTACTGTACAGAACACATATAACATGGATCAGATGTTTGACATTTAATGCTGAACTACATATGTTACAGTCATATCCCACTGCATACAGTTACACACTGATTTCTCCATGGCAGTAGTTATGCAGGGCATCTGTGCATAGATACGTACTGCTGCCACATATGGATGATTCAAACTATGTAGAGTACTCTTCAAAAACATCTATTACATGCCAGTAAATACATATCTGTTACATATCTTTCCTTTGTATTTGTTTGTATTAGTCAGTTCTGTGTGTTTTGTAATTTTTTTTTATATCTTATTTTTTCAATATATTTTTTTATTTTTCAATATATTTTTTTTGTCTTTTTTTTTAATATATTATTTTTTTCAATATTTTTTCTTTTATATCTTTTGGGGTTTTTTTCTGTTGCTGTTGTCTGTGTGTGTGTGTCTCTCTCTCTCTCCGTACCTGCAATGAAATGATTGCATGTGTGGACAGCAAGTACAGCCTGCTTTTATAGGTATCTGCACATGTGCATGTGATGGCCTCTGCACCAATTGTTGGCCACCATTTGGCAATTGCATGCAGCCTGCTGTGTGGTACTTGCAGTACTCACTGTCATAGCAACCCAATGCTATAAATTGCTAAGTCAGGTAGGCGTAGCCCTTTCAGCTTTCCAAAGTGGGGACCATGCTTGTTTGCTGTGGACACCGTTGTGTAAGTCAGAAGGTTGGTATACTTCTTGTATCTGATGCTAGGGGTGTAGCCAGTGATTTGAATGTTGTACTCAGACCTGAATGTTGCCACTTCCAGTACACAGTTGTCAGTGTAGAATTGTACTCACCCCTACAAATGCTAACACAAGATACATGGGAGTATGTAGTATATTTTCTACTTAAACAATTAGCTGCCATACATACGTAGTTATTGAGATGTTTTCATTTGGCACATGTACTGTTTGTGAACTGCTATACTGTGGATATTAATGTACTCACTTCTGCACAATTTGTGGGGTTTTTTTGTTGACATTAGCACAGGATGCTCATGAAAACTGGACAGTTCCAGTACTGAGTATGCCTACCTACATCCTTGCTGGACCTTGAACACACAGGTATTTTGTACATTTGGGTGGGGATTGTCCTTCTATGATACTGTGTGGGGGTTGTAAAGTGCTGCTGTAACATTATTTACTGCTAAAATGGCTGGTTCTGTTATCACAGTCATGTAATGCAATTCCACAACTGCTGGTAAAGTTCCACAGAACAGGTTTTGTGTTATGGCATTCCTATCTTTCCTTTACATTCACTCATTCAGATGCATGATATATATATTTCAGCAACAACCTGCAGTATATCTACTGTGGCTTAGTGGTACTTCATGCAGTCTAGTGTGCCCAAGGTCCAGGGTTCGAGCCTGACAGTGGTGTTTTATTTTGCTGCTGAGCATAACAAGGGCCCTCACATGCAGTGTGACTAAGGCACTTTTAAGCAGTTGTAAGCGGGTTTGCATGGGTTTGCATCACGCTTAGCAATACTTAGCTAAGCGCACACAAGTGCACACTCGCGCAAACCCGCTAACTACTGCTTAAAAGTGCTTACTCTCGCTAACCCCCATGCTCATTTCTTTGAAAGAAAAGAAAATGGGGAGATAGGACAGTGGTGAAAAAGGGGCACAAAGAGGGAAAGACAGTAGGGAAAACAGCTAGGGATGTGCAGGACGGGTTTCTTTAACAGCAACAGCTGTGCATATACTAGTAATTTGGAGGGAAATTTGAAACGTTCCACCCCTGAAAGAAGGGTGAGGACAACGAAGTATGTTGTACTGCCAATTAAATTTCATTTTATGTGTCCAATGGACATGTGTGCAAAATGGTCAGCTATGTATGGGGCATATTTTTTTTTGTGGAAGCAGATTGCCCATTTTTTTTCAGGTGAGAGTGGAATGTGGGGTAGGGGAATTAGGTATGTTTGGGGAGGTAGGTTGGGGAGGTAAACAGACAAGACAAACAAGATGCATACAGGAGTGGAATATGACACATGGGGTGGGTGAACACCATTGACAGGGAAGGATGTTTGGAATTCGCAAGCCCATGAGCCCACAGATGGCAACAGTGGAACTGAGATCCCCACCCATGGGCAGTCAACACTGCACCTTCACAGCCCAGAGGGTGACTGTGCTGGGGACTGCATAGGAGGAGCAGGCTCACTCATGAGTCACGCCATTCTTGTCTCGAGCTGGCATAGAGGATCAGTGACTGAACGCTCGATCTCCCTATGCACCACAGCCCAGACCATTCGGAGGGAGATAGGTAGCCCTCCTCCGGCCATGCTTGCACGGGGGGGTGAGCCCAATCCGCTGCAGTGCTTCCGCCTGAAGGTGGCACAAGGCCAATGGAGGAGGAGGTCCCGGGCTAGGCACCAGACCTGCTGGTGCCAGGTGCTATCGCCAACTGAGGTGGGACAGGTGGGCCCGCTGGGACCGGCCTTCCCATATGTTCTATGTTTAGGAGGATTTAATGACAATATGAGTTAGTAATAGCCAACAGCATTCCAAATTAGTTGTAACAGCATGCAGTAATATTCCTATTGACCCAACACACCAGAGTTCCAACAGTTGAACAACAAGCATAACACATGCATATATAAAACAATAGTAGACATTTAAACGGCATGCAGGATTGATTGGTGGCAACAGGCCACCAAGATTGTGGTATGTGAACAGGGCACATGCATCAAAGTAAATGCAGATTTTTATAAACCAATAGGACATATGTCCTAACAAATGTTATGAGATTAGACATACCCATTGAGGTGTGGAATTGCATTTTTATGCACAAACAGTAGGGTGTAAAAAGATACCTCCATTAACAACTTATATATACTTATAGTTTACACTGCATTCCTATTGACTGCAGTTATATATCCCCTACATGTATTATTACACTAGGCAATGTCCATTAAATTGTGAAATGGGTTTTGCTAGTTCTTTATATACCTGACCTGTATCTGACATACAAACTGTCCAGGATGCAGATGTTACTGCTACGTATTTATATATTTCATTTATATTTATATATCTACATATCTGGATGTGTTCAGGTGACATTATCAGGTATATTTTAACAGCCCCCTACATTTCTAGCAGCACACTGACATTTCTAGGGAACACATTAACAAGCTACTCATGTGCCAGATTAACCTGTACATGCCGGCCATGAACCGACAGTTGAGGACTGCATATATGCTTAACAGCTACTGGCACTCCCTTCATCCACTTTATATGGGCCTACCCATGTGTGGGTTGACTGCACTTAATACAACAGTACTATTTCTATAATGCAAGGGTACAACAACATATCGAAGAAAGTGACACGGACACACTCCAGGAATTATACCTTTATTAATTACATTACACACTTTTCTAGTGGCTCTCTCATTTATTTGATATATCAGTGCATGCAGAGGACTTTTATTCAAGATGTATTATACCTTTATTAATGGGTTACAGCACCTTTTCATGCTGTCTCACTTATTTTATATAACAGTACATGCAGATAAGTTATTCAAGACTTATTATACCTTTATTAATGAGTTACAACACTCTTTTTCAGGCTCTCTCACTTTTTTATATAACAAAACATGCAGAATAATTACTAACCTGCCTGGTTGTGCAGCCTTAGCAGTCTATCTGCATAGGCTTGCTGATTCACAGCATGGAAACCTGCAGCTGTGAAGTAAATGAAGGGATATTGAGAGATACCTATCCATAATATAGACTACAATAGCAAATCTTACATACTTCATTCCATGGCTACATACTCAGTAGAGGGGCATTTTCCAGTTCACGGGCCTCCTGTATCCACTGGTTCAGTCGGTCCTCCTTGCGTCTCTTCAGGTCTGAGTAGTGGTGTCTGACCTGCTCACCAGTCCAAGGGACGCCTGTGGCACTGGTGAGATCATGTGCTAGATGGTTCCAGGCTTCCGCTTTGTACTCAGTGCCTTGAAACTGGCCCTGCGGGAGTCTTGCATCATGATGATGGACGAGGAGCCAAACCATTACTTTTGACTCCTCAATGCCCCACCGTTGCACTCAAAAATGACAGCCCTCTCCAACACCAGCCATACTAACCGCAGATGTGAGCTACAACCAGTTATGGCAATTATTCCCACCTATGGAGCTTAAATATGCCTAATTTCCGGCACTTATTTGTGATTGGCCAGTTTTGACAAATCTCAGCTAAAAGCAAACCTGCTTAGCAATGGGTAAACTTCCACTGATATATATGAGTTTGTTGGAAGTGCATTCATATGTAAAGCTGTCATGGCGTAGTGGTTTAGTACTGTGATTATGGTGCACAGTATCCCGGGTTCGAGGCCTATTATTGCTTTTTATTTTACTACTGGTCAGACCGGCTAGGAGGTGTAGCTGTGTTTAGCCGACTTTGCTCAACTTTGCCCAATGTTGCTCGACGTTGCTCTACGTTGCTCCACGTTGCCCGACATTGCCCAATGTTGCTCAACGTTGCGCTAGTTAACGTGGTGCGCAGCTCTGTGCAAACATCTTTTGTTTGCACTAGTTGGCAAGATGCGCAGCTCAGCGCAAAGCCATTGCGCTAGTTAAAGCAGTGCTAAGCTATGAGCAATTATACTTAACTGTGCTTAATACTAGTAAACTTTGCTTAGCAGTGCTTCACATTGCTTAAGATACATTACTTATGCATTTATCAGTATGCATGACCATTTCACCTTCTTATATGTATATAAAATATTGTTCACTACTACATAGGCCATTGCAATGCATTTTACTAAAACTTAAAAGGTAAATGTCAGGAATTATTTTTATCCACGCATTTCCTACGGAAAATGGGAAGGGGAGTGGTGGGACTCGAACTGGGAATGCCTCCTCTTTGTGCAAAGGCTCTATCACTACGCTATTGTTATTTGGCTTAATTTGCATATAAGTAGTTTATTATCCTCTTTGATGTCTAAACTGCTAACTGTAGCTAAGCAATGGGCAAACCCACGCACACATACGCAAATACGGGCAGCTATATCGGGAATAATGAAACAAAAAAAAAGTTTTACATTTTATTATATTTGTGCAGGGGTTTAGAATGTGGGGGAGTGTAGTGTTGGGGATATACACATTTGAGCGGACTCGCTCATGTCTGGTGACATTTGCAGTTTAGGCACTTGCAGGGGCTTGGATATTTGGACTGCTCGGCAGTCTGACATGCCCCCTGCACTCGTGCATGCTCCGTGTTAGCCTTAGAGTTGAGTCAGCGCACCCTCATGAATATGCATGATGTGCTGACATCATACTCTTAGGCTGCAGTTTCCGTGTAAGACTTATTTAGTCTTACACGGAGGATTAGTGAATCCCGGCCCTTATCTCTAGACAAAGCATTTGAAAAAATGTAATATTTACTTTCTATCAGTTCTCAATAGTCAGGCCCAACTAAGAAAACATACATCAGATCCAGAGCCGGATAATCATCAAATGGAGCCCTAGGCAGGGTAATGGCTCAGACCCCACCCCTCAACACACACAGCTCTACTTCTAAATATCGAATTTCCATAATCCTGAAAATGAAAGTATTGAGATTGTAATGCCGACATTTCAAAATACTGAAAATTTAAAACACTGATGCTCAAAATATGGAATTCAAACACACAATACTGAAAGTTTAGCATGCCGAGTGTTATAAGACTGAAACTTGAAGTGCCAATTTATGGAATACCGATAATAATGTAGGAAGCACTTATTTAGTGTTAGTAAATGAGGTATGTCTCTTTAAATTTGTATAGGAACTATGTGAACAAATATGGCAGACATTTTGTACGCTCCTGGTAGTAGTGGAAGTGTGTACAGTACTATAAGGTAAGAAAAAGGTATATGTCCTTTTCCCTAATGTAGTCTGATCCCGGAGTTGGTATATATAGTTGAGGGCTACAGCCCCCACTTAGGTGAGTTTTAGATAGTCAGGTTTGCAGAAAGAACTTAAGTTAGTAGTTATTTAATTTTTGTAAAGGCAGGTTTTAGATAGCAATATTTGCAGAAGGAAGGCAAGTGAGAAATCATTTAATTAATTATTTAATTTTTGCAAAAGAGTTCTTCATTGTTTTTTTTTTTTTTTTGTTTTTTGGAAGTATGCAGTTTTGTTTTTTTATAGTACTGCTTTGCCTATGTAAGGTTTGCACATTTGAATTCAGGATGTTGAGCATCAGTGTTTTAAACTTTTAGTATTTTAATATTTGGGCATTCCGGTCTCAGTATTTTGGTTTTCAGGATTATGGAAATTCAATATTTAGAAGTAGAACCCCCCACCCCCACACACACACACACACACACACAGCCATTAAGTGTCCCATTACCTGGCTGTCTTTCCCCAGTTACCATAAATACTCTTCAGACCTGTCACTGTACATATTATTTTTTTCTTTACTTTTTCAATGATTAGATATTTGAATTTCATTTCAAACTTTTATTTCACATTTTATAGCACAAACACTGATGGACTTTTGCTAAACAAAGCAAAAAAGTCTCACATTGAAAACAAACTTAGCATGAGCAACTCTGCTCTTGAAATTCTCATTCAATGAAAATGCATTTGGCCAGTGGTGAATTAAGTCTACCTTGGGCCCGGACTATTTTCAAACCATAGGCTCTATGCACATGTTTTTAAGACTATGTATACATGAAAACAAAAATAAAGCAGGCAACCAGGCTCCACACAAATATTTAATAAATTAAGCGCTTCCTTCTGAAAATATAAAGGACTTCAGAATAATTACTAAATCTAAAATCACAGTATAAATACCCACTTCAATTAACAAAAACACTCCCCTGAATTAACATTTCCAAGACAACTGAAATAGTCACATATAATTCTCATAAAGGTTACATATAAAAAAGCAAGCAGTATGTATAAAACACTACTTGTTATACACAATAAAATTGCAAATGCAAATATGCTGTAAACTAACGTCAGTATAATAATCTTCTTCTTCTTCTTTCGGCTGCTCCCATTAAGGGTCGCCACAGCAGATCAGCTGTTTCCATTTCTTCCTGTCCTCTGCATCTTGATCTGTCACACCAACCACTTGCATGTCCTCTCTCACCACATCCATAAACCTTATCTTAGGCCTTCCTCTTTTCCTGTTACCTGGCAGCTTCATCCTTAGCATCTTTTTCCCAATATACTCTGCATCCCTCCTCAGCACATGTCCAAACCAACGTAATTGCCTCTCTGGCTTTGTCTCCAAACCTTCCAACCTGGGCTGACCCTCTAATATACTTATTCCTAATCCTGTCCATCCTTGTCACACCCAGTGCAAATCTTAACATCTTCAACTCTGCCATGTCAAGCTCTGACTCCTACCTTTTTGTCAGTGCCACCGTCTCCAACCCATATAACATAGCTGGTCTCACTACCCTCTTGTAGACCTTCCCTTTCACTCTTACTGGTACTTGTCTGTCACAAATCACTCCTGACACTCTTCTCCACCCACTCTATCCTGCCTGTACTCTCTTCTTCACCTGTCTTCCACATTCACCATTACTCTGAACTGTTGATCCCAAGTACTTAAACTCATCCACCTTCATCACCTCTACTCCCTGCATCCTCTCCATTCCTCTATCCTCCCTCTCATTCACACACATATATTCTGTCTTAGTCCTGCTGACCTTCATTCCTCTTCTCTCTAGAGCATATCTCCACCTCTCCAGGGTCTCCAACACCTGTTCCCTACTCTCACTACAGATCACAATGTCATCTGCAAACATCATAGTCCATGGGGACTCCTGTCTGATCTCGTCTGTTAACCTGTCCATCACCACTGCAAATAAGAAAGGGCTCAGAGCTGATCCTTGATGTAATCCCACCTCCACCTTAAATGCATCCATCTCTCCCACCGCTGACCTCACCGCAGTCACACTACCCTTGTACATATCCTGTACCACTCTTACATACTTCTCTGACACTCCCGACTTTCTCATACAATACCACAACTCCTCTCTAGGCACCCTGTCATATGCTTTCTCTAAATCCACAAAGACACAATGCAACTCCTTCTGACCTTCTCTGTACTTCTCCATCAACACTCTCAGAGCAAAAATCGCATCTGTAGTGCTTTTTCCTGGCATGAAACCATACTGCTGATCACTAATCATCACCTCCCTTCTTAACCTAGCTTCCACTACTCTTTCCCATAACTTCATGCTGTGACTGATCAGTTTAATCTGTCTGTAGTTACTACAGCTCTGCACATCACCCTTATTCTTAAAAATCGGCACCAAAACACTTTTTCTCTATTCCTCAGGCATCCTCTCACTTTCCAAGATTTCATTAAACAATCTAGTTAAAAACTCCACTGCCATTTCACCTAAACACCTCCATGCTTCCACAGGTATGTCATCTGGATCCAACAGCCTTTCCGTTCTTCATCCTCTTCATAGCTATCCTTACTTCCTCCTTGCTAATCCACTGCACTTCATGATTCACTATCCGCACATCATCCAACCTTCTTTCCCTCTCATTCTCTTCATTCATCAGCCCCTCAAAGTACTCTTTCCATCTGCTCAACACACTCTCCTCGCTTGTGAGTACGTTTCCCTCATTATCCTTTATCACCCTTACCTGCTGCACATCTTTACTAGCTCGGTCCCTCTGTCTAGACAAATGGTAAAGGTCCTTTTCTCTCTCCTTAGTGCCCAACCTTTTATACAACTCTTCATATGCCTTATCCTTAGCCTTCACCACCTCTCTCTTTGCCATGCACCTCATCTCTTTATACTCTTGTCTACTTTCTTCATCTCTTTGACACTCCCACTTCTTCTTCGCCAAACTCTTTCTCTGTATACTCTCCTGTACTTCTTCATTCCACCACCAGATCTTCTTGTCCTCCTTCCTCTTTCCAGATGTCACACCAAGCACCTTTCTAGCCATCTCTCTTACTAGATCTGCTGTAGTTACCCAGCTATTCAACCTCAGTATAATAATATGTACAGTAAAATATACAGAACAAAACAACCCTACATCTATAAAAATAAGCTTCCTTTAACCACAAGACACTACTTAGGGACATTGCATCATTCAGACCAGGCATAACTGTGGCATTCATTTTTAACTGCCACTTCAATTCTAAAAATTCTAAAAAATCATCACTCTCTGCCCCAAATCCACCTGGTCTATAACCACAAATCTGAATGCATGTGAAGGATGAGCAATATAAACAGATTGTGGGGGAAAAACCTGTTATTGTGTATATTATTAGAAAATGTTGGTACTAAGCCTAGAGTTGGAAAAATGGCCAAATGTGGCCATTGTTCCCAATGTTGATTCATTGCTGAAGGCAAAGAATTCTATGTGGAAGGTTTGGTAATATTAAGGTACAGGGTAAATTCCAGTGTGGTAGTAAAGGGGTTGTTACTTGGCCCTGTGTAAATCCTGCAGTGCATTCTATGTTGGAAAAACTAAACTGAGCCTTAGAAAGAGAGTTTACCAGCATATTTACGGTATCAGGAAGAAAAATGATAAAAATGCTTTATTTAAGCATGTGGATTCCAAGCCTTCACATGAATTCAGATTTATGGTTATAGACCAGGTAGATTTGGGGCAGAGGGGTGACCCTAGTGATGATTTTTTAGAATTTTTTAAAAATTTTTAGAATTGAAGTGGCAGTTAAAAACTAATGCCACAGTTATGCCTGGTCTGACTGATGCAATGCCCCTAAGTAGTGTCTTGTGGTTAAAGGAAGCTTTTTTTTTTTTTTATAGATGTAGGGTTGTTTTGTTCTGTATGTTTTACTATATATATTATTATACTGAGGTTAGTTTACAGCATATTTACATTTGTGATTTTATTGTGTATAATAAGTAGTGTTTTATACATACTGCTTGCTTTTTTTATATGTAACCTTTATGAGAGTGATGTCATGTGATTATTTTTTTTTTTCAAAACAGGTTTATTGTTTTAACATACAAGAGAAATATCATAACAATTTTATACAAGTAATTAAAAATAGATATGATTATAACATTCAACAAAACAACTAAAGTATTTACAAAGACATCCACTACAATCAGATCAATTAATTAAACTAAAATACCATGCTATTGAAATTAGGATTTTTTTAACAAATTTTGTAAATTATCCCATACAATATAATAAGATGTTTTTCTAGTTGTTCTTGACCTAATTGTGTTTATTTCCATATGGCACACTATATTTATAACATTTTTAAATTCATTGAACGAAGGAGGTGTATCTGAAATCCAATTTCTGGTTATTATTTTCCTAGCCACTGCTAGAATAGACCATAACAAGGGAAGCTTAACCTTTTTTAACACTTTGAGGTACAGGTGTGTTGAATAATATAAGAGATTTAGAAATAATGAAATTATCTGTAAAAAGAGCCTGCAAAAATTCATTAATTGACTTCCAGTATTCTTTCAATTTTATACAGTCATAAAACATATGAGCCCAGTCAGCATTAATTTCTACATTACATCTCTTACATAGATTATCTTTATTATTTATTTTATTCATCATCAAAGGTGTATAAAAAGATCTATGTAAAAATTTCCATGTATAAAGTCTCCAGACAATGGAAGACGTAGTTCTATAGGCAGATTCCAATATATATTGTTTATCTTGTTGATTTGATGGGTCCCCATTAATAGAAGTGAAATAATTCCAGTATGTATCTACACTGTAAAAAGTTTCTTGTCTGATAATTTTATGTATGTATGAAAGTTTACCTTTATCAGAAACTTTATGTTGTAAATTTAATATCAAGTAATCAATTAGTGTTGGAATAGATTCTTTAACTGTTATAGATATTAGATCTATTTTATTAATGAGATGTTGTCTAAAGGTCTGAACCTCTAACCAGCAAGTTTCTCTTAGATCAAATTCTTGTTTTAAGAAATCTAGATTTTTAACTTTATTATCAGATATCAACTGATACCAGTACTTTAGATCATTATCTATAGCTAAATGAGTTCCTTCAGAAGTAGATGACAAAAGCATACCCTGAGTATACATTATAGGGAATATAATAAAATTCCATTCCCTATACTTAGGGTGCATGAATATAAAGTTACGATAGCTAATAATAATATTTAATGGGTAACAAACCATATGTTTAGGTGTAATAGGTGAAGTACAAAATTTCTTTAGTAACCATAACATGGAGTTATTTACAATCATATTTTTATGTGTTAAGGAGATTTTCATGAAGTGCATACTAATTAGCTCCCAATAATCTTTCCATTTTGCGACATATGACTGATCTATTAATAAAGTAATAACTTTGACAATAGAAGAGATAGTATATAAATTTAAGTCTGGAAAAGAAATACCCCCTTGAGACCAGCTATTAGTATGTTTCTTTAATGCAATCCTAGGTCTATTAGGTGCCCATAGGAAATTTAACATTAGTGTATTCAGTTTCTTGATAATTATTTTTGTAGGTGGAAGTATTATTGATTGTATTAAGTATAAAATCTTGGGGAATATTATCATTTTAATAATTGTAAGTCTCTCCTCCATAGTAAAAAACATATTATTCCAGGTATTAAAAAGATTTTGTATATTAAGAAAACAGGTATTATAATTATTATATATAATAGATTTAATATCTTTAGATAGTATTATACCTAAATAAGTTATCTGACCTGAATTGGGTACATATTTAGTAAAATCACTAATGAGAATATTTTTTCGTGTATATATAGGTAGTATTTTAGTTTTTTTCTTCATTGAATATTAAACCAGAAATACTTTTAAAATTCATCATTTTATCAAATAGAGAATGCATAGAAGAATTAGATCCTGCTGATGTAATTAGAACATCATCTGCAAAAAGTTGAATTTTGGATGTTGTATTTTCATCTATTTCAAAACCCTCTATGTCAGTACTGTTTCTGATCAAATTAGCCCAAGGCTCCATTACTAAAGTGAATAATAGTGGAGAAAGTGGACATCCTTGTTTTGTACCTTTAAAAATGGGTATTTTCTATGAAACATATGTTCCTACCTTAATATAAGCCAATGTTCCTTTGTATAAATGCTCAATTAGATTTACAAATGCATCTGAGAAGTTTGTGCACTTCAGTAAGGTAAACAGATAGTCCCAACTTACTGAATCAAATGCTGAACTTATATCAAGACTAATAAGTGTTAAATCTTTCTTTTTCCTATTTGCAAAATCAATTAATGTTAAAGTTCTTCTTATATTATCAAAAGTATTTCTATTTACAATGAAGCCTGTCTGATCTATATCTATAATGTCGGGGATGATTGTCTTCAATCTATCAGCAAAAATACTCATAAACATTTTATAATCAACATTAAGTAATGAGATGGGCCGATATGAAGTACATCTAGTTGGATCTTTATTAGGTTTTAAAATTGGCGAAATAAATGTATATTGCCAAGATGGGGGGGGGTTATTAACTCAGTTTGGGCCAAAATAAAAACCTTATGTATTAATGAATATGTACTTTTAGAAAGGATTTTATATATCTCTGGTATAATACCATCATTACCCGGTGCTTTGTTTGATTTAAGCTTATTTATTTGTGTAATAACCTCTGTATATGAAATACTTTTGTCCAATAGTTTAATCTGTTGTTTATTAAGCTTTTTATTCATGTTTGTGGTTATAAACTCCTTTATTTTATCTTTAGGTTCCATGTTAATGTTATTATGGTTAATTTTGTGAAAGTGATTTCTAAATGCATCTAGTATTTCTGGTATACTAGAAACATTCTTCTTTTCCTTAGAGAAAAGATTTCTTTGATATGGTTTTGTTTATTCAACCTTTTGTTTTATTTTTAAGTCTATGTAAGTATTTGGGGCTTATTGAATAAGACAAAACTTGTATTTCTCTAAAGTTATTTTAACTTTATGAGTTAAAATTTCTTTGTATTTCTCATTTAGTTTGTTTATTTCTTCAATAACTTTCTTGTCCATAATATTTTCTTTATTATTATGTTTATAAGAGTCTAATTATTTTGAATATCTAACAATTCCTTATCCCAAGATTTCCTTTTATTATTATACCATCTGATACTTTGTCCATATAGATATGATTTTAAGGCATCCCAAACATAGACAATGGAGACTTCAGGAGTATTATTTATGTCTAAAAAATGTTTTACTTCTGAAAGTATATATTCTTTATAGTCTTTTAGTTGAGTTAAGTATGCTGGTATCCTTTTGATCTGAACATTATGAGTATTTTTTATCATGAATTCAAAAACAATTGAATTATGATCAGATATAGGACATGAAATGATTTTGGAATTAATTAAATCTGTTACCATCTGGTTAGAAATAAACATCCTATCTATTTTTGAATAAGTTTTGTATCTGTTAGAAAAAAAGGTGTATGGTAATGATTTTGAATCTGATTATTAATATCATTCAAATGATAAGAATTAGCAAAATCATTTAAATGTTTTGCATTAGATGTAATTCTTCTTTTTCCTATAGTGGTAGTATCACTTTCATGTAGTATACAATTAAAGTCACCAGCTAAAATAATATCTCCTATAGAGAATGATATGATCTTATCAAGATGATGTTTCACTGTATTAATACCAATTCCAGATATCCAATATACATTAATTAAAGTGTAAGTCTTCCCATTAATTTGTATTGTAACCATACAAAACATTCCTTTGTCATCCTGATAAGACTTAATGGTTTTAGGAATGGTCATACTTTTATTCCATAAAATAGTCACTCCTCTTTTTTTCTGAGTGTGCTCTGAACTAACCAATACTGTATATTTGTTTGTGGCTAGTTTATCAATATCTTTTTTCAAGAGATGGCTTTCTTGCAGGAAGACTAAGTTGGTCTTATGTAAATTAATGTATCTTATTAGGCTTGCCCTTTTACACGGATTATTCAATCCATTAATGTTTAAAGAAATTCCTTTTAAAGATGTCATTTGGCACTTTTAAAACTTAAGAATCTTATGATCAAAATAACAAATAACAACATAAGTAATGTTACATCTCCTCCTTTAGGTGTACCTTTAAATATAGCTGTATTTATTGAATCTCTTATGGAATTTTGTATAGGATTCAATTTTGTTTGTAGTGACAATGAGTGTACAAAATATACTGTGGATGTCAAAACTATATACATATAACAATGAACAAGTGAAAATAATGTAAGGATTAAACCTTGCATCCAGCCTGGAGTTAAAAACTCCAACTTAGAGTAGTATTTACCACTGAAGTTAACCCCCTACCCTAAGCAGCAGTACCTCAGCTACCACCTTATCAATTTAATACTGGTTATATTTAACTTAAATTAACAGCTTTCAATTCAATTATCTAGCAAGACAAGACTACACATTTGATAAAACAGCATCATATAAACTAAAATAAACTTTTTTTTTTAAACTATTCATACTACTATATACATCTATGTAATATAATACACTTGTATTCAAATAGCATTCAAATAATCTTGATATTAGGAACCAAGAGGAGAGAGAGAAATAAAAGACATGAAAGAGGGAGAGAGAGTGTGAAAGAAAAAGAGAGAGAAGGAAAAAAAAAAAAAAAAAGGAAGGCATATTTACATATTAATTTATTCAAAGTATGTAAAAATAAGTTCTAACATTCATTTAAATCAAAAACTTTGGCTAATATGGTTCAGACATTACATATATTAAGATGCATCTATTTTCTGTCATGTAAATGCAGTCAACAGCTTCCAAAAAAAACCTTGAATTGCTTGTATATGAGCATTTTACTCATACTCATTATTGTCGAAGAATAGAAAACAGGCAACCTTGTATCCGGAAAGCGGACTTGTAAACAATAACAAGCCAAAAAAAAACAAATCGTCTCCTTAACGCATAAATTTATTATCACAAAGAAACAAGCGTTTTCGCCGTGACTCCTGTCACAGCTTCATCAGAGATAACAATTAGGACAGCTAAAAAACGCCCATTTAAATAGTAAGAACAGGAAGTGAACAAATAAATACATTTCCTGCAAGAGTTTTTGAGCAGGTATAGTATACAAACCAACAATTCATAACATTGCACAGTTAACACATTAGTAACGGAATATATCAGAAGTTCCTATTAAAAAATATTCTAAATCTTTTTTTTAAAAATATGTTAAACTAAAATATATATAACTACATGTGTTTAACTAAAATGTTTAACTGGTACTTGTAAAAAATACAGAATTATTTTAAAAATCCTCTGTATTAGGAAATGCAGAAAAGAACTTTGATAAACAATTTAAATTCATTGACTACACAAAGTAAAATTAAAAAAGTCACCTAAAGTAACTCTTTAACTTTAATACAGTTGATATATTACAGTTTTCATTCAGACCCGGAGGTCTGAATGCATCCAGTTTTAACTGCCATGTCAATTCTAAATTTTCGAGAATCAAAGGGAAAGGACCACCTCTAATTGTTGGAACCACTTGATCAATGCCCATAAAGCTAAAATTATGACCTGGATTGGTATTAACATGTTTAGCCAAGGCGTTTTCCATCAAGGATTTTTTAATTGCATATGAGTGTTGGTATATCCTCTCTTTGAGTTTACGATCAGTCTTCCCTATGTAAAATGATGGACAACAATTACATAGGGCGATGTAAATAACTGATTTTGATTCACAAGTGATCTTATGATGGATTAAGAACTTTTTCTTCCTCACTGTAAATGAGCTTCCTGTTCTGATAAGTTTACACCAGTTACAGAAACCACATTTAAAAGATCCCTTTAATCTATTGAAACCACAAGAGCTTACTGAATGTTGTAACAATTCTTTTAAATTACTACCTCTTCTATAAATGACATAGGGGCAAACCCCTAACTTGTCAATTAAAGGTGGGGAATTGATCACTAAGGGCCAATTTTTTTAAATAATGGCCCAGATGCTCGGTGAGTTCAAATTGTATTGAGTAATAAAACTCAAAGAAAAATCCCTACCCTGTTGTGTACTAGTGACAGAAAACTCAGGACTAACAGTTACATTGTCAGAAGCTAGAGGAACAGAGTTAAGTTGATACAGCAAAGGTTTATAAATGCCTTCAACCCGTTTAGAATCTACTTCGTAGATAAGCCCATCAACAAGTGACGGGGGAAATCCACGGTTGAGAAATAAATCTTTCAGAAACTGACATTCATGTCTAAAGTCTTCAAGTGTACTGCACATCCTTCCTGCTCGAACTAGTTGTCCCTTAACAATGGACTTCTTCTGCTTAGGTGGATGGGAACTAGAATAATGCAGGAAGGAGTTGGAGTAAGTCGGCTTTCTGAAGATCGTAGAATAGTAAACACTTCTACTGAAGTCCTTAGCAAGTCTCACATCTAGATAATCTATTTCCAATGTTGAAAATTTATGTGTGAATTTTAGACATTCTGTAGTAGCATTTAGTAAATCTACAAATGTTTTTGCTTCATCTTCACTGCCCCTAAAGAGAATAAATATGTCATCCAAAAATCTTGTGTAGTACATGACATACCTCATAAAATTCTCATTGGCCATTAAAAAGTGCTTTTCCCAAAAGGCTACAAATAAATTAGCCACACTCGCCCCACAGGGCGAGCCCATGGCTATTCCGCACTTTTGTAAATAAAACTGCTGGTCAAATAAGAAAAAATTAGATGATAGCACTATATCTAGAAGTTCAGTGACTGTATCTATCTCAGACTGAGGTGCATTTAAATCATTAAGCAGTAATTGAATCCATTCAACTGCCTCAGTGTGTGGAATAGATGTATATAAATCGACAACATCTATTGTCAAAAAATTAGAAACATGGTCAAATGATATATTATTAATATCAGATAAAAAAGACCATGAGTCTTTACAAATTGTTGGAATTTGCCTCACATATTTGGACAAGATGTTGTCGATTAACTTTGAACAGGGGTAGGTCATAGACGACCTACCATCAATCAATGCTCTCATAGGGGGATTAGTTTTATCCTTGTGTATCTTCGGTATTCCAAACATCACAGGTGTCTTAGGTGGTATAATATCAATGTAACTATATGTATCCAAGTCTATTTTACCGGAAAGAAAAAGGTCGCGAAAATAACCTCTAATGCGACCATGTGTAACATGAATCTCATTAAGAGAAGATGTTTGATAAGCCGGTGAATCCAGCACTTGAATCATTTTCTCTTTATATTGATAATCATCGAAAATCACAAGCCCACCCCCTTTGTCTGGTTTTAAAAATCTGACAGAAAGAGAGCTCAAGTTGTTAAGCCATTGACGTTGCTCTACAGATATATTTATGCCCTCAGAATTTATATTTTTCTTAAGGCCAGTGAAAAGGTGTCTAATGTCTACCTCACACATTTGTTCAAAAAGTAACAAATTTGACTGAATTGGTGGGTTGAAGACACTAGATAACTTAAGTTTATTTTCATCGCACAATGCTTCATCATTAAAAATCATTTTTAAGTTAAATTTTCGAATGAAGCATTTTAAGTCAATAAGGACCCTTGCTGTATTACCATAGGTACTAGGAACAAATGTGTAACCAAGAGCCAGAAGTTCCACTAAATCAGAGTCTAGTTCCAAAGAAGAAAAATTATAAATCATAAAATCCTTCTTATGGTTCACATAAATAACGGGGAGAAGTGGTTGATTACCTACTTCGGAAGAACCGTCTAAAATTGTTGTTATTTCTTCCGATTCGTGTTCACCACTCTCCTCCGATTCTGTTGACCTAAAAAACCTTTTTCATTAGTGACATTACCTGTGCCTTGATTAATCTGTCCTGTTTTGTTAGTAAATTTTTTATTTTTACTAGTAGTATAACTCTTAATTCTGTTGCTCCTATACTCATTATTGTCAATAGAATAAAATATTATATTTATAGAAATTGTTATAAATCATACTGCATAGTTATGCAAATTCTCAGAAACACTTGCATTATTGTAAAAAAGCCATCTGTATTTTGTATGTCTATACTACTGCTTTAAAATATATCACATGACAATTTCTTCCAGAATAGAGTTATAAAGTTATTTATGCTTGTCAATCAGATGAATTAAATGAGTTATAGTAATGTATATGTTTGGGACATAAATTTTTAACACAGATTAGTATGCTGCAGTCAAGTAGATTTTCAGAAACACTGAATAAATGTTTCATTTTCTATGCCTTCTAAAATAAGACATTTACTTACTACAAGAAAATGCATCATTTAAAATCATTATAACTGACATATTTTATGAATTATAACATAGATATTTCAGTAATTATATAAAATAACTCACATTTAGATGTTAAAGAGTTCATTTTCCTTCACATAGTCGCATTTGCATCAGTTCTACTTCCTGGTAGAGTGTTCTTCCTGAATCTGCAATGTGTCAGTGTGATATCTAGGTCAAATGTCAAATTGACTGCTTTCAGCTT
Organism: Protopterus annectens; assembly: GCF_019279795.1. Classification (NCBI taxonomy): domain Eukaryota; kingdom Metazoa; phylum Chordata; order Ceratodontiformes; family Protopteridae; genus Protopterus; species Protopterus annectens. The sequence goes on from NC_056740.1 coordinate 137,520,469, forward strand.
CTCTGTGAAAATTCTGAGAGTTGAAGCTTTTGAAACAACTCAAGGACACTGTTCATGAGGTAGCCCACATCCCAGATTGTCTCCCTTAACATTTTGGCGGGAAACTTGTTAAAAACTAGTGACAAACATTCATTTAGCAGTGTAAATGCATCTAAACATGACAAAACCTTCGCAATGTATTTTACAGGTTATTACAGCCTCTATGTAAGTGAAATTAAGCCCAAAGTTATTAATAAGTAATAAAACTCAATATTTTTGTCTCAACTCAATTTTTATGCAAATCTTATTATTTACTGTGTCTATATGATCAAAAACATTTCTATATATTAATATGAAAAAAATAAAGAGAAAGAATAAAGAAAAGAAAAAGAGAGTAGAAAATAAAAGAGTGTAAAGCAGAAATAAAAATGTAAGAGAAAGCTATAAGAAGTATATACAATGGAATATTACTTACGGTTTATATTAATAGAGTTAAAAATAAAACATATTATTTACTATTATTTAGTTCTAATTATTATTAGTTAAAGCATGACAGATTATTTACAAACAAGCATAAGCAGTATAATCAAGAAAGTATAATTAGGAATAGCATTTGAAGAACATATAAACTTTTTACAAGGAATAAATATGTTATTATTCCATTTATCATATTTTCATTACTCTTCTCTCCCTGCCCTCCCCCACCCTTTACCCACTACACAATCTAAATAGAATGTCATTGTTTAAACAAAGAAAAGAAGAAAAAGAGAAAAAAAAAATGTATCAAATTACTGACCTTACTTCTCTTTTTCAGAAAGAGAAACAAATTGAATAATAGCTTGTTATTAGTTCCTCAGATATTTTGACTGGTTATGAAACAAAACATTTCTTTGCACACAGAGAATAACTTTGATTAAATCTTTTTCAGAATATCTGTGGTTTTCTGGAAATGCAGGAACTATATTTAAAAAGATTAATAATGAAGTAAAATGATGAGAGGAAAAAAAGAAAAAAAAACATAGAACAAATCATTTGTTCTTTAGTCTCTTCTTCTTCTCTGAAGTCTTCCACGAAGTTTCAGTTGCCAGTCTCTTTAATGAAGGACTAGCCCATTCCATTTCCTCTATTTTCTCCAAAATCTTATTTTTTTTTATAAACAGTAAAGCAGAGTCTAAGTCATCAAAAATTTTAGGACCATCAGGAAGGAAGATTTTTAGCTTGGCAGGAAACAGAAGGTATGTTTTAAACTGTGCTTTTTTAAGCTCCCTTATTAGTGGCAGAAAAACTTTTCTTTTAGCTATTACCAAGGAAGAATAGTCATTGTCAAAACGCACAGTTGTCTCATTAATCTTAACAGGAGCTTTAGCCCAAGCAGATTTAAGAACCATCTCTTTATCAAAGATGATAGAAATCTAACTATAACTGATCTAGGATAGTTTTTGTTAGAGTTAGTATTATCTATAGATCTATGTGCTCTTTCGATACCAAAAGAGAATGCTTCTGGTAAGTCTAAAGTTTTAGGGAGACATGTTGTTAAAAAAGAAGTAATATTGTTACCTTCAATATTTTCTGGCAGTCCAAAAATCCTAATGTTATTGCGCCTAGATCTATTTTCCAGGTCATCCAGCATTGTTTGTAAATGTGTATTTTGTTTCAGCAGAAACTCAATGTTGATTTCCTCTTCTTGGATTCTATTTTCCATGTCATTCACAGCTTCTTCTATGCCTGTCATCTGGATCTTCTGTTGTTGCAGGTCTATATGTAACAAGTCTATTTGTTTTGTAGTTTTTTCTATGAAGGTATCTATTTTAGTATCCATTTTATCCATCTTAGCAGTAAGTTGCTGGATTATAGTTATCAGAGACTGAAGTTCTTTCTTGATGCTGGAGTCTTGAGAATTTGTCTTACTGGAACTCATTTCAGACTGATAAACTGACAGGAAAATTTCCAAAGTGATTTCTGACAGGAATATTGTTAAAATTTCCTTTCTTTTTTAGATATAGTTCAAGAACTATATAAAACAAACATATTTAGAAAGAAAATTACTTCAAAAATTAATTTTTAAGTAATTAATTCCTGTCAGTGTAATGAAATTGGTGGAGCTGAAGAAATCTGCTGCTATCCTGTGTTCATCCTTGGCCACGCCCCCCATCATGTGATTATTTGAGTTGCCTTGGAAATGTTAATTCAGCGGAGGTTTTTGTTAATTGAAGTGGGTATTTATATTGTGATTTTAGATTTAGTAGTTATTCTGATGAAGTCCTTTGTATTTTCAGACGAAAGTATGAATAATAAAAACTAGTCAAAGCACTCAAGGAAGCAAATGCCTCTCACCAAACCAACTTAAATGTAATATAAAATGAGAAACTGTAGGCGGAGGCAACCATGCATAAATATAAAGTTCAACAAATTAGTGTACTACTTCATATTTAAAAACAAAGCTCTTTAATGCTGTACACGGAAGGTAAGCGCTTTTGCAAATGCTTCTTCAGACCAAAAACATTAAATATCTGTGTGGAGCCTGGCTGCCTGCTTCATTTTTGTTTTCATTAGTTGGAGTTTTTTTGTTTTTATTTCTCATTATGTATAAATGACATGTTTTCTTTGATTCGCCTTCCTAGTTGTATTAAATTATGTTAAAATAATGAACCAGCAGCAGAGGATGAAACCAGAAATAGAAAATATAAAAAACAACAGTATACCATAAGCACTGTTCAAACATGCCAGTGTACATACTATTTTTTTCTTTACTTTTACAGTTAGCACATACCTCTGGATTTTGTTTACATTTTTTTATTTAAACTTTTACTGAAAAATATTTACTACTATTTTGTAAACAAAACAAAACACTCTTACATTAAAAACAGACAGAGTGAGAATTAGTAAACTTCTTTTCTCAGAAAACTCACATTTAGAGAAAATGCATCTGACAACACAAACTACAAGAGACAAGTGGTGTTCATACTCAAAAACAATATAGTCAATTACTAATAAGTGTCTATGTGAAAGGTGCAGGAACTCAAAATAAAAATGTGAAATGCATTTGCTAACAGCCTGAGACATCCCCTGGGTGCAAATGTCCCTTTTTAGGAGCAGCTCAGGAGTACTGACTGGTGAAGTAACTTGGCAGATTCACATAAAAGATGAAGGCTGAGGGAATCAAACCATGTAACACAGGAAACAGTTTTTTTAAAACGTCATAGCCTTACTCACCTGCACTAAGTGCTAGACAAGCCATTGTAGCCCAAACATACTGCATTTGATACTTGTGTAACTGCAAAAAAAAAAACCTAAATTAAAAATGTATTCATAGTTAAACTATTGACATTAAACTCATAGAGTTTGTGCTGTCTAATTTATTCACAGCTAAATAATAAACACAATTGCCAACATTTAACAAAGACTTGGAGAGGTGTAGAGCTATGAGTAACTAGCATTTAAAAAAGGGAAAGAGATTTAAATTGTTTCAATTATTTCAATTCTGCTTAAATATTTTAGTGCACTTGTGATCTATGAGATGATATTACAGTACTCTCTGTTCTGTTCCATCTGATTTCATTTTTTTAGTTTGTTTTGACACATCAGTTATTCTGCACTCTTTTTTCCACATGTATAATTACTTGTAAAAGTTTTATGTTTGTATTTTAATCCATTCTGAGTCAAAGTGTTGTAGTTTAAGTCACAGTTGTGACAGAAGTGTGTACTACTACCAGATTTGTGCCTTAATCATTTATCACTACATTTTTTCCCATAAACAGTATTACTGGTAAATTTCTGCATAGTCTGGTGCCTTAAACTGTAGTAGAAGCTCAAAAGTGAGAGAATTGTCTCTGCTCTAGTTTGTGCTTCAGTGCTTTTATATTTTGCTTATCATTTACCTGTTTGCATCCTGTGTCTGCCCCATCCTCCACTAATACATTAAGCTAAAGTTTCTGAAAGAGCTCCAATATTGCCTTTAATTGATTGGATAGCTCTCTATCTAGTTCCTTTTTCCAGCACAAAGTATCCCCTCCCAGTGCCTTTTATCCAAGACTTGGAGAGCTGAAAAACAGACTTCCAATATTGCCTTTATTTAATTGCTAGCCTCTGTCGTTAGCCTGCGTGTTCCTTGAAAATGTCCTAACCCTTGACAGCTGTATAAGGCTGTGTCTCTGCCTTCCATTCCTTATGATTATCTGATTTTCAAATTCCCTCCCTCCCTTTTTCATTGCTATTGACTGTTATATAAGCTATTTATGCACTCTTCCCAAACATTGTTTTCCACTGACCCATGATACTGAGTGGCCACCCAGCAAACCGGTATAGTTCTTGATAAACCCCCCTTTACTACATTCTGTCTCCTGCTTATTCTCCTGGAACTCAGCAAGGGTTAGTCCTAGCCAACAATCAGGAAGATGTTTTACTTGTATCCAGTGCCATCCAGTGAAAGTTAAGTACCTTTGATTACTAAATCGCATGAAAGTTATTTTCAGTGATCACTTTTGTTTCTTGCTTTTCTGTGTGCATTTCACTGAATTTTTTGTAAAAAATATGCTCTTCCTTTCACTGTTACTGTCATGAAATTATCTTCAGCAAAGGAATTCTAGCTAGTTGTTTAAATGGTTTGTGTTAGCATTGCACTTGTGGGTCTTTTCTAGTGCATTTTTACATCAAGATGACTGAGCTTATTCATCTTGTGGCAGGAGGTGTTTGCCTGGTCTGTCTGAGTTGGGAAATAATACAAATGGTCTCAAAGAGCAGTCATTTTTTGGCAAGAAGGCTCATTATTTAGTTTTCTTTTTTTCTGTGCTGCTATAAATTTTGCATGTTTGTATGGATTAGCAGTGCCCTGTACAGTGGCAAACACATAGAAAGCAAATTTTCTCTGTAGAATAATCCATAAAACTGTAACCTTTAAAGCAGCGGTATAGCACAAATACCTTGCATGCCAACAAGCCTAGAGCAGATAGTTGGGCCTCAAGTGGCAATACCTACATGTTTAGTGGAATTCAGTATTGCATGAACATTAAAATTAGTAGAATTTAGTACTATTTAGCTTACTCTGCCCCAATAAAGCACCTTTATTAGTATGCACAAACAAAGCACCACTAGTAGCTGTCTAATGCTGATACACCACCTCCTTGTAGCTCACAAATCAAAGGACTGGACATTATGGATATACAATTGTCTAACTTCTCTATAGCCATCTGGGTGGGTATGGGCATCTTGAGACAATGTAGCAATTGTCTTATGTTTTCTGACAACTGCTTAATCCTTAAAGAATCATTCACAGTATGTGAGAGGTATACTTACAGAATGACATTTTAGGCTAAACTCTCACATACAAATCCACATCAGATTGTCAAAATCAGACACACAACACCCACCTGACATAGCACACAGAAAGATTAAATATGCTGAGGCATTTAAACTCAATCTTGCTAAACAAAAAAGATCACCTAGACCATCAGTTGTCAAAGCTATGCCTCAGCACCCAGAAATAACACCTAACATCCCACATGCTGTCACTCTCCGTGGAGGCCCAAACTCTTAGTAGGGCAAGTAAACACACTTCCCAGGACTCTCATCATAGGGGACCCAATTATAAGATGCTCCTGTAACCAGGGTGAACAAGGAGAAGATAACTGCTAGTTGCTTATCTGGACCCAGGATCTGCCAAATCATGCATGCACTTAAGTCATTACACCACAGGTACCAGTATGATTCCATCACAGTCCATATAGGTGTAAATCACATGAGATATATCTCCATGGACTGTATAAAGAGAGACATCATGGAGCTGTCTGACTGTGTCTCAGGCTGGTATGAGCTTGACACTGAGCATCATATTACTATCACTGAGGATGATGCCACAATATGAGGAAAATGACTGATTTCAACAACTGGCTGTCTTTCTGGTGTCATTCTAAGGAGAGCCAGTATTTGTCCACTTTCCCTTCTAGGCTTTTGAATACTGGCTAAGGCTTTGTCTGCCCCATAGTGCCTTTTTTTAGACAGTGCAAAACTGACAAAACTACCAACATAGCAAATCAACTCAACAAAATCTCAATGTGTTATTGCTCAATGCCAGGAGCCTAAATATAAAAATACATTCCCTCCAAGCCCTCCTTACACTTCAGAATATAGATATCTGTGCAGTTGCAGAGACATGGTTTAAAGCAGCAGAGAATACTCAGGTAGTTCAAGGCTTTAGTGCCTTCCACAATTTTAGACCAGTGGCTGCACAGACCAGGGCTAAGGGAGGAGGTGTCTCACAATACATTAATAGCAAGCATACCTCTGGGGTGGTCAAACAGGATGACATGCTGGAGTTTCTCCAGGTGCAGAACAAAACATACAAAGTCCAATACCATATCCTAGCCATCTATAGGTCACCATCCATGTCCCAAGGAGCTTGGACATACTGGAGACACTTACTATCCAACCTTACATCCTACAAATGGGAGATTTGAATTACCTCTCTATAGAGTGGGAATCCTAAATGGCCTCAAATCTACAGTCACAGAGATTCCTGGACTTCAGAAACACAAACACCCTTGTCCAGATAGTGAATACATCCACTAGAGGCTCCAACTCACTGTACTTCATGCTCACAAATATGGGAGAATGCTACACCCCCCTAATGTTTCATCTCCCCTAGTAAGGTATGACCATAAAGCTGACTCCTTTGAAATCAAAATCATCTCCATAATCCCATTAAAACCAGTAACAGCTGGGAACTATTCCAAAGCAAATTACCAGTTATTACATGATGGTTTGTCAAAATTCAATGCCCCCTAAACATCAAGAACATACCAGCCTATGCTGAATTGCTCTCAGAAACTCTGTACAGCAATGTCAGTGATTGCATACAGGCTGCTGTACCTAACAGAAGTAATCCCCAGAACTAGTTGCAGAAACAAGCCTCTATGGTGGCATCCCAAATTAAATGGGATATACAACAAAAGGAAAAAATATGGCAAAAATCAGGAAGGGTAATTCCCATAAAGATAAAAACTTTCTCATCAAAGTAAATAGGCAACTAAAAGGACTAATTAGGTTAAGCAAACCTAAATTTGAGGTTACGATATCCCCTCAGATGAAAGATAATCATAAGGCCTTCTACAAATATGTCAGAGACCTCAGGGCAGCACACAACAATGTACTGAACTAGTGGTTAATGGTGCCACATTCACTGAACCTGGTGATATTCTAGAGTTGCTGTGTTGTGTAAAAAATATTGAAAATACTTGATGTAACATTGGTAAGGCTGGGAAGGTTAAATGTTGTAGATGTGAAGTAGAGACAACACGTTTGTAAAATTATATAATTATATACATATATAACAGGAAAAGAGAGAATCTGTTTCATCAACTATTTAACTATGTGATGGTTAACATAAAAATTGTAATTGCAGGGCATTTTAATTGTGATTTGAAAAAAGAAAATTGCAAGAAATTATAAAATTTGGTAAATTAGCTATAGAACAAAAGTCACTGGAATGATAGAAGGGGTGCACTTGGATACGAAATCAATTATTTCGTATTGTTGGAAGGCCTGAGGTAGGGTGGCCATGGTGGTGCAACTGTTAGCGTTGTTGCCTCACAGCAAGAGGTTCTCCAGTTCAATCCTCGGCTGGGGTGCTTTCTGTGTGGAGCCTGCATGTCCTCTCTGTGGTCGCGTGAGTTTCCTCCGGGTGCTCCAGTTTCCTCCCACATCCCAAAGACATGCTGTAGGTGGATTGGACACTCTAAATTGGCCCTAGGTGTGAGTGTGTGCATGTGTGTGCCTTCTGTGGAAGGTTGGGTTCTGGGCTGGCAACTCGACACTGTTAAACTCCATTGCCAATCATGAGCAGGCAAGTGATCCGCTGTGGCAACCCCTAACTGGGAAAAAGCCAAAAGAAGAAGAAGAAGTTGGAAGGCCTGAGGTAGCAGATGGTGATATGCTTCTGAAGGGTTTTTCAGAACATTTAGCAATAAAGATGGAGATGATGGAAGAAAGGGAGCAGGAATGAGAATAAAATGAATAAATGAGAAATTTCAGGATGAAATTGGCGAGTGGAAAGTATTGCAGTTATGGAGGGATCATATAACCATGAAAGACTTCTATAAAAACTGATCTGAATGGGAGATTGAATTTAAAAAGAAGTATAAAATGTGTTTTTTTTTTTTTTAATGGCAGAATTATGTAAGAAAGGAAGAGAAAATGGAGCATGGGAACATCTACAAAATTGTATTAGAGAATTTAGAGAATAATATAAGAAAATATAGTATAGAAAAAGGATTATATAAAAGAAATTGAGAAAAAATTATGGTATTACTGTTTAGGGAGAAATATTAGTGACAAGGGAAAACAGAGCAGGTATCTGTATATTGGGTAAAGTAATAAAGGAAGATAGTATAGTGAGGGGAAATGAAAAATGTAAAATGAGAGGTTAAAAGAATACAACAGCAAATTATGAATACTATAAGAGTAAAAAAAGAATATAAGAGAAAAAGGAATGTAAATAAAGAATGGGTTAAGGAAGAATTTGAAAAAGAAATTATTATTTATGTATTGGATAAAGTACTTAGGAAAGTAAATGTTGATTCAATAGCAGGCCCAAATGGTATAGGACATGGAATGTACAAGAAATTAATCCAGTGGCAAAGAGAGCATTTTGTAAATTTACATACTGAATAGTTGAAGGAAGGATTTGTTTATGAAGAGATACGTAGTGGCATATTAAAATTTGTATGGAAGAAAGATGAGAAGAATGAAATAAAAATAGGGGATACATCACGTCAAATAATACAGATTATAAACTTTTTTTGAGAATTGTACAGAGGAGAATGGGAGGAAGGATGGTTATTATGGAGGAAAGTATATGTTGTGTCTTTCGGCTTATCTCGGTTAGGGGTCGCCACAGCAGAACTCGGGTCCGCTATTGTTTGGTAGTGGATTTTTACATGCCGAGTTACCAGCCCTGACGCACAACATTCAACGAAGGCACGCCCATTCACGCATGCCTCCACACAGAAGACGCTCTAGCTGAGAATCGAATGCGACAACATCTTGCTGTGAGGCGACAATGCTGCCGCAGCACCACTACCGCGGGTATGGCAGAAAGTATATATGGCATAAAAAGAAAGGGATGTCAAGAACTGTTATCGATTGTGAGAAAAATTGTGAACTATATCATAAGTAAAAGGGAGGATGTGAAACTTATGATAGCAGATATTAGTAAGACATTTGACACATTAGGAAATTATAATTTGTGGGATGTTATGGAGAAGTATAGAATTGACAACAAAATTAGAAGAGTGTGTACATCAGCATATAAAATAATAGAGTGAGAGTCTTAATTGAACGGATGACTGAGTAAAGATATCTGCATATAGTGTGGTATAAGACAAGGATGTCCCATGAGTGGAATATTGTTTGCAATGGTAATGAATGTGATAATGACTGAAGTAGTTTACAAAATGAATGATTCTAGATACGTGCTGCAAAAGGATATGGTGATTCTGGCATACACGGATCATATAGTTGAAGTTGCTAAGAACAAAATATGGATGAGGATGAGGAAAGTGTCTGAATGGATGTTTAAAGGAAATGGGAATTACCTTGATTGAAGATAAAAGTAAGGGTTTGGGTGATGTGGTGAAAATTGGGGGTGTATTTTTCAATGAATAAAATGTCTTTGTTAAAGATGAAATTTGGGAAAATGATGCAGTTGTGATGCAATGGGTAGGTTTAATAAAATAAATTAAAAAAATATGTTTTCTGTGGAAGATGTATAGATTAGCATTCAGGACAACGGTTTATCTGGTGAATTCTGTACTAATGGGAAAATAGCATACACTGTAAGTCAAATGTTTAAGGAAATTATGCAGTTGGTGCCTTCTTTTATATGTGATTAAGATTAAATCCAGTTAAAATAGGTATGCTGTATATGAGTGAATATGAAGGGGGATCAGGGTTACTAAATCCAATTGTTAATTCTACTTCATTAAACTTGTACAGATTATTAAAGTAAGTAAAGCAAGAGAATGAGAAATTAATAGTGAGAATGTTTAAATATAAATACAAAAAGATCTGGGAGATGATGAGATTATAAAAAAAGAAAAAAGAATATGTAAATGGAGAAATTAAAAGTTATCAAGAAAAAAATATTAACACGGAAAATAAAAACTGATGATATAAATAAAGATAAAAATATGTGGTATAATAATGTGAGGAAACAATATTATTACATAAATTATTGGGAAGTTCTAAAGGCCATTAAAGTAAAATAAAAGTGGAGTAACAAGATAATAGAGTGTCAGGGTTTCCTATGGAAATTGGTAATATTAAATAAGTTACCAGTAAAGGGGAATATGCCATATAAAAAGTAAGTTGAAAGAGTGTGTTTATATTGTGGGGAGGAAGAAACAATAGAGCAAGTTTTTTTTTTTTTTTAACTGTAAAAGAGTGATGAAACTCTGGAAAAAAAGTTGTGTGAAGAAAATTTTTTTGAGAATATTAATGACATAAACATTATGAAAACAAATGTGTTCCTGCTAGACAGGGGTCCAGGGAAGTAAATAGTGTGGTAAGAAATAGCCAGGAAATTGTTATGGCTAAGCCTGTATAGGCCCAAGGGCTGATAGCCTAGTACCAACCTTTGAACCTATGTGATTATGTATGGATATTATAAGAACAAGAAGAAAGAATATGTGAGAAGTGCAGATAGGAATTTATTTTGTATAATATGGGTTATTTGGAGTTAAACACTGACTTAAATTCTATTTGATAGGAAGTGGATTATTTTGTGAAAAATTAGATTACATTTGTGGAAGAAGGATCGGGGACAGTTATGGGAGAATAACAATGAGGATGTTATAAAAAAATTATATATATATATATAGAGAGAGAGACCTCTAAATATGTACATTTGTAAATATGTCAATAATGTTTTTATGCTATGTTAAAAAAATGACCCCTACTGTTCTTATTAGGTGCTGTGAGACCTTTTACAGTCACCTGAATTACTACCAACACAAGCAGATGGGACCTTGGTTTAGCATCTCATCCAAATGATAACACAGAGGAGTATAGTCCCCCTTTATGCTGCACTGTCAGTAGTCAATCTACCTGGTGTGAGAATAGAACTGACAGCCTTCTGCACCAAAGGCAAGTATGCTACTTGTTGCACTACTGACACTGAACCACAAAACTCTGAACCTTACTGACTGTCATTGACAGACTATAATCTCCAGTGATTAACAAAAATAAAAGTTAAAGGAAGCCTGGCAGTTGATATGGGAGATTAAGGCTCTTACCTTACAATAGGTACAGTTCAGAGTTTGACTTTGAGCAAAGTCACTTAACTAAACAGTGCCCACTAACTGGGGAATTTAACACACACACACACACACACACACACACACACACACACACACACACACACACACATACACACACACACACCTCACTACTCTGCATATCCTGGGGTAGAAGATATTTGCAAGCACTGCTTAGCTCTCCTGAATATCAATGTCCCACTTCTACTTTACACTCATGTGACATTTCTGCATATCCTGGAGGAAAATCCTTGCACTGTTAAATCTCCCATGAGTTGATATCTCTGCATGTATGTTGTAAGTCACATTGAGGTTTCTAGGGATGAGAAAGGAGTATTCTAAAGTTATAGATAGCATAAATGGAAGATGGAATATTGCACCAAGAATATTTAAATCATTTTGTTTTTAAGCCAGTTCAGACCACCTGGACAGCATGGGGCCCTGGGCAGCTGCCTAGGTCACCTCGTGCTGGGTCTGGCTGTACTCAAATCTAATCTAACCCCTTGGCTTGTAGGAACACCAAACAGGTAATGTAAGAAAGAGATAAAACATGGAAATAATGGTATAAAGTCAAAACTGAAGCTTCCTACCAGACATATAGACAATTGAGAAATCTCTCCAATAATTTAATTTAAACTGACAAAAAAACTTTCTTCAGTCAGTGTCAAAATAATAACCTTTCTATCCCAAAAGGTTACTGGGCAGCCATAAACAAACTCTTGAATCCTTGCAAAACTAGACAGCCAAATCTCCTACCAAGTGAAACAAACCAAACATCACTCAACACTTCATCTCTCACTTTATTCAAGTAACATCTACAGCACTAAAGAAGCTAACAGATGACCCATTAGATCCCTTCAAGTCATTCAATACAGTACCTGATAATTTACTCTTTAACCAGTTTCAACTAAACTAATACAAAAACTGCTATCAAAACTGAAACTTAAATATTAGCAGCCAACTAACTTCCTGATGAATACTTAAAATCTGCTGGAGAGCCCATAGTCTACTCCATGTCAATATTAATAAACAGATCCATATTGCAATCATATGTACCCAGACTATAGAGAAACAACACACTGCCCTATTCCATAAAGGAAGAAAATCAGTGGAATTGTCCCACTATCAATCAACAGCCATACCCCTTTTCAGGAAAATCTTATTCTTCAAACTCTCTCCTCAGCTCCCCTCCCTCTACTTCTTTATTTCCTCTCTCTCCCCTGCTTAAACTCTCTCCCCTGCTTAAACTCTATATTTATTCCTTTTAAATCGTCTCCTCCCCACTGCCTACATGCATGCCTAGTTTCACAAATGTATCTTTTACCTTTTTCATAAGATGTACTTTTAGACTCAAACATAAAATGAATCTTAGTCTAACTGTTCTTTTTTATCTTCATCCTGGCATCTCTTCTCCTTTAAATTCTTTGCATCTACTCCACTTCTCCTCTGTTTTAAACCCACTGCTTGCCCTGCACTATCTAAGATCTTGCCCTTCTACACTCCTCTCAGGCCCTTGAGATCTGGCCACCAAAATCTTATTTCAGTATACAAACCCTTTTACTTCTCTTGCATTCAAGATCTACGTATAATTTATTTTTTTCTCTCTCTTCTATGCTAACAATACAATTGTATAAAAATATTAATTTCTTATGTAAACTGCTAAATGTGCTATGTTTTTGGAAATTGTTAAAGGTGTTATGCCGTTAGAACACAGAGTGTTATGTGTGTAATGTATTATTATTATGGAGCTTTTCTCCCCGGGCCTCCACTGAAAACGGGCTTTCGGGCCCAGTGGACTTCTCCGGTTATCAAACTGGAAATAAATAAATAAATAAATAAATAAAAGACATGTATATTCCCAAGTGGTAACGTATCACATAGATAGCAACCTACTCTATGCCACCTAACATGGCTTTTGCCATTTGCATAGCACTACTATAGCACTTCTCTCCTTCCACAATACAATAAATCAAGTTATGAACAAAGGTAGACTTGTCTTTTGCATACTCCTGGATTTATCAAAACCATTTGTTACAGTCTCCCATATTAAACTACTTTAAACATTAATCTGCCTCAGTCTCGGCACCTCTACCCTCACATGGTTTAAAAATTCTCTTAGATAGGATACAATGTACAGAATGTTAAATATACTGTGACCTACCCATAACCATTTGTGTCCCTTAGGGCTCAGTCCTAGGTCTTCTTCTCTTCAATATGTTTATAAACAACCTCCCTACTGTACTGGGACTCCCTGGTTTAGTATGCAGATGGCTCCACTTTAATTTACTCAGCTCCAATCATGCCATCACTACAAAGTATAACAAAGCAATCCTACTCCTCCCTCAAATCTATTATAAACCAATCTAATCTTCTGCTGAACCTAAACTAAATGAAAAACAATACTCTGATCACAAAAATGCCTTTCCTCTATCATCTGTACCAAAGACTAGATATGATGTTGTCACACATGCTCAATTACTTAGGGTCACCATAGGTGATAATCAAAAAATGACCTACTTATCCAAAATGGGATCAAAAAGATCCATATAAAACTAGATGTTCTCCACAAAGTATATTCATACCTTACCTTGCAATCCACAAAGGCCACTGCCCTCTCTTATCTGTTGCCAACACTCACCTATTCCTCTCACCTAATCACAAATGTCAACTCCTCCCATTTAACAAAATTGGAATAATGTTATAATAAAATAGCAAAATTTGTAACCCAGCTTCCAAGTAAAACCCACCATTGCCTAGCACTCACCCAACTAAACTGGTAGGAATTCTTCAACTATCAAAACTTCAGTCAACTTAAATTGGCCCAAAGTATTTTTCATTACCCAAACAAATGTCCAACACTAAAGATAGTAATATTATGATACACCCTTCTAGATCTGTCATGTCTAAGACAAATATCTTGCCAAAGTCCGAAAACCAAACAATAAATGTGGTGAGGCAATATTTTCCTCATATGTATCCAAATGTTGGAATACTCTCCCACAAGATCTAATACAACTCATAAATCCCAAATGTATCAACAAAAACCTTAAGACCAACCTCATGTGTTGCAAACTATGCTCCTGCCACTCTTCTCCTGGCTAAAGATTTTTACAACTCTATCCATTTGTCCTCTATGCATAGTGCTCTTTGGTATTCTTGTATAATCAAAGCTTCTGGGCTTTCAGTAGGCGAACACAATAGCTTAGCCACATCTATAAATTCTTACCAAACAATCTGCTATCCAAGTAGCAATGCCCTACACATTCTATTACATCGGTCTATTAATGTAATGGAAGTTCTTAACATTATCATTGCTACTTAGTAAAACTGCAATGTAACTTTGTGAATATATAATGATTTCTAGGCTCTATCTCTCTTCTGTTTTTTCGTTCTATTCTATGTTTTATATATTGTATGTGATAGTTAAGATTTGCAGTTTTTCACTGTATTCTGTTGTATTGCAATACATCTTGTAAGATTTGTTAACTGTGGAGCTTTTCTGCCCCCGCTGTAAAGGGGCTTATCATGGCACAGCTGGACTTTCCCAGTTAACAAATTCTTATAAATAAATAAGTAAATAAGTATGGCTTAATGTTCCACAGATGTGATCCTTTTGGCCTAGTGACATCAGTCAGGACCCCTAATCGCATTTAATCAGTGTGTTGTATGACTTCTCTCCTGATCTACTGGTTTGTTTCTTGGCTTACCGAGTCAACAATGTTATTTAGTTTGTTTACCACAGGCTGATCATATAATCTAATGTATTATAGAATAAGTAAGCTTTCATAGCGCTAAACCTTCGAACGACAAAATGTGGAATACTACCTCTAATAACATGTAATAAAATGGGAAAAATGTGGAACACACTAACATCTTCAACTAGAAATCCCACAGCATATTTAAATGGTTGCTTCGTACTTACAAAAAGTCCTTCTGATGAAAACATGCAATTTATTATTCCATGGTTGGATATTACATGAGAAAAATTCTTAACAATGAATGTGTGACAGACCTTTTCAATGTAGAACAGAGTGGAACATGGACTTTTAAGACTCAAAATGAGAAATATTACTCATAACAAAGTACAGCTGAAATGTATGGAAGGGTCTCTGAATGTTATCTTGTGAGATGGGTGATAGGGTTAATGATCTTTCTCATGATGTATGAGACAAGAATGGAAAACACAAAGGATTCTAAAAGGATTCTATCCATAAGATAAAGGTAATGTTTTAAAATGGGGGGAGAAAGTTAAAATCACTGACAGGAAGGGCTGAGGTAGTAAAAATGGCGGTGCTTTCACAATGTCTGTATTTGGGGAGACATTTCATGCTGTCTGCAAGGTAGCACCATCTCAGGGAAAAGCAGACGTTCGGTGATGTGATAGGTATATGTGGCAAGAAGAGTGTGAAAACAGGGAAGAGGGAATTTAGATTGGAAATGGGAAGGGGAAGTGGTAGACTCCAAATCTGCAGCAATATGAGCAGGTGGTTAGTGCTGGACATATAGATGGGCAGAGAATGGGGTTGGAGTGGATAATAAGCAAGGAGGATAGGTCAGATCTACTAGATGTAACTGTGGAGGAAGATATCGGGGAGATCATGGAAGAGGAGGGTGGACTTTGTGGAACTTTGACGTGCTGATGTTAGGGGAAAGTGTAAGATGAGTTAGTTCATAGTTCATAGTTTAGTACTAAGCTAACTGCCCTTGCGAGCCATTTTAAGCCTAGCCATTTATCCCTTATGAGACTCAAACCCTGCACCTTGTGTTTGTAAGGCAAACACCTTAGCCATTAAGCCAGCCTCCCAACCCTTAGTATTGATATAAAGGTAAAACATATTTTTACATTATTGGGAAGTAGGGAGTTCAAGTAATTTGACAAGCAGCTGGGCAAGCTTGTATTGGCAAGAAAGGATTAGCTGTTATGTGAAGGTATTAAGATGAGGAATTAGAACAGCTGGGATGAATACTGATATGTAACTGATGAGTCTTGCTAGGGGTAGAGTTTTCAGATATACAAAGATTTAGGAGGAAGGAATTAATAATTGTGGATGGAAAGGCTGAGGAGGACCTAAGTGAAACTAGGTTGGTATAAACTGAGCAAGCAGCTACTCCAGATATGCAAAGAATTCTGATGATTTGGTTCACTGAATGATCTGTAAATTAGTGTCTTTCACCACTGTTATATTACCCTTCAAAATTATATAAATGTAGACTTAAGGAAGATAATCAATGATGGACATTGGGTGTAAGAAAGTAAGACTTTTGCATATATGATGGAGATATAGGAGCCTTACTAGTCTGTGGTTGCAGGTTAGAGATGTTATCCTTAAGGTGCATAAAATACAGATAGAGGGTCTTGGGTGGTTAAAGATCTTTTTAATGGCAGAGTGGGATACAATTGATAAAATTGTGTTAATGGTATTATGGTAGTACCAATATTCGACTAGACTAAAACTGAGATAGCCAAGCAATGGAGACGTGAAAAGGAGGTAGTAAATGTGGGTCAAAGGTGTAAAGTATAGTTGTTGAAGGAGCTGAGTGCCACAGTTGTTGGGGTGGTGGATCATAAATGAGAGGAGCTGTGGAATCTGCAGGAAGTAGTATAGGATGGAGAATAAGGAATAAAAGGTAGGAACTAAAGTTTGGACAAGCTTAGATGTGGGCTATTTTAGAATTTAGGTAGATTTAACCATACAGATCTACACAGGAGTTAAGCTGGGTCAGCATCAAGGAGCAGAAACTTTTTTGGATAATTTATCTGGCTAGAAGGACATTAAACTGTTCTAATATTTTTAGTTTTTCTTGGATGGGTATTTATATTTGTACATGTATGAAGTGAACTTTAGTGTAAATACAATTTTCAGAAAAAGAAATTAATACAAAAAATTGCTTAATGTATCAAGTTTGCACATAATATTATGACCTTTTGGTACATCACAAGAAAATCTACAAATTTCTCCAAGCCCAAGACAAAAACACCACTTATACTGTTTAAGCACTTTCATTCTGTTTAATTCCAAGTTAAAACTTTATCAGAAATGCAGCTAAATGAGCCCAGCAGTTTAAATATACCCTTTAAAAAAGGTTGCCTATTAGATGAACGAATGCTTAAAATGTCAAGTACGACATGCTCTAAAGCTTTTAAGCGAATGTTCATCTAAGAGAAACCCAAGAATGTCGAACCAAGGAGTTTCGACAAGTTACAGTTGGCCAGCCATGAGGAAGTCAACGGCTGAAGTCAGAATGTTCACCCTGTCTTGCCGTTCTTACAGTCCTCCACTGTGGTGCGGTCTTGACATTCACCCTGTGTAATGTTATGACAGTCCTCCACTGTGGTGCATTCTCGGACTTGGTATATTTAAGTAGGAGGTGTGGGGGGCACAGCCCCCCATGTTGGGTGGTGTGGGGGGGCAAAGCCCCCCCCACTTTATTTTGTTTGTCAATTTGTTTTTTTTTTTTTTTTGGTGAGATTGTAATGGTATACAGTACATTGTAGCCATCAGCCATTGGCTTCCTGATGGCTGGCCAACTATAACTTTTCGAAACTCCTTGTTTCGATATTCTGGGGCTTTGACTAGATAAATGTTCGCTTAAAAGCTGTCGAGCATGTTGTACTCAACATTTTAAGCATTTATTCATCTAATATAGACCCTAAAAAATCACTTGACAACAATTGACCAATCACATTAAAACAGAAAAAAAAAGCCATGACTCTAGAAATGAATCTCATTGGCTGAAAACATTAATAAAGTGCTCTAAAATATGATCCATATATCATTAATAAAAGCTATAAACATTGCAGTATATAAACCCTTTAAATTTAATAACCAATCCTACTAATTTAATACTTTTGCAAACGCAAAAAGCATTTAATATTAATGCAGCCATTTAACCCAGTACCACAATCTGCTTTAAGATGGACCTGCCATGTAGACTCACGGCATTCAAGTAATATATTAATGTATCCACTGAAAACATCATAAGTCACACTATCTAATACTGAAAGGGTAAACTTCTTAAAATTAACAGATGTTGAAGCATGTTTTGTCAATGTATTATTGCTGCTTTGTTGCTTATTTCCGACGTGTGTTCATATATTCTTCTTCTTCCAAGACACCAGATAGTCTTACCAATATAAAAACTTCAGCAAATTGCACAAATAGCAATATAAATGACAAACTTTGATTTGTAATTAAATCTTTTATTCACTCATATAGTAATACCTAAAACATTTAGTTGGACAAACGAAGAATCAGAAATGACTCAACATTGTTTACAGTTGCCACATCAAAAAGTACCAGTAGTGCAATTTTGGAGACAAAAATCAGAGCCTTGATGCTGTTGGGCTCATTTGTCTGTATTTCTGATGAAGTTGTGATTTGAAATTAAACAGAAGAAAAGCACAAACAATACAAGGGGTATTTTTGTCTTGGGCTTGGAAGAATTAGTGGATTTTCTTATGTTTTATTTAATTTAGTGTTCGTTTTCTGCTACACTACCTTTTTGGGTTTTGGTACATCATTCTTAGGAAGGCAAGTTCATGTGTGTTATCAGAAACCAGCAAAGTTGTCTTCTTTATGACATAGCTAAGAAGGACAAAAAATAAATAATTTGAATTATGAGAACAGCTGAATTTGACAGAAAACTAAATATGACAGGAAGAGGAATGTCATTGTTCATGTTTAGACAAATGATCTGACAGTGAAAGAAGCATTGCAATTCAAGCAACAGACAAGCCTGCATTTTTAGAGGTGCTACCTGTTGATGGCTTGGGTTATGATAGGATGCTTCACATTATGTGACTCAGTGAAAGGTGAAATGTTTTCGTTCTTATGGCTTCTGCATCTTTCAGAGTTGGAAATCCTTTAAAAGAAATGGTTGTGATTGTCTACATCTGGTTTAGAAATAGAACAAAGATCCTAAGTAACAGGTTAAAATATTCCATTAGCAAACA
This sequence comes from Protopterus annectens, assembly GCF_019279795.1. NCBI lineage: Eukaryota > Metazoa > Chordata > Ceratodontiformes > Protopteridae > Protopterus > Protopterus annectens. The sequence continues at coordinate 137,539,708 of NC_056740.1, forward strand.
TTCCAACTAATCAAGGGGAAGCATAGAAAGTTTTGAGGAGATTTGGGCCTCTTCCCACAAAATGTCAGTGTAGCCATTGTTGTAAACTCCAGTTTTGGGAATGCGATCAAAAGAATACTTGTGCTAAATGGAGAGAAACCCAAAACTAATATGTATATAGAAGAATGAAGAGAACAGCACAACAGACGGAAAGTAATGAATGCAAAAACAAACAGTTTAGACAAAACACTGCCTGAATTATTCACTTTTTAGAAGAACAAATGTCTAGTTACAGGAACAGTAACAGAAACACGGAGCACTAAGGATAGTAATGAGGGGTGTAAACTTTGCAAAATACCTAGTTTATAAGGAGGACAGGATGGATAAAATAAAAACTGGTGTAGAACAAATGGTTAAACATGGAGAGGAATTTTAACGAATTATACTACAGGGTGAAATTTTCAGCATGTTCTGTACAAGGTCATGTACAGAATGCCTCCTCAGAGGGAACAGAATTCTGAAAATGACAAATAGTTTCATTAGCAAAGAAAAGCTGCAGAAGGTATTGTAGATGGATGACTTTGATTTGCCAGATGTTGACTGGAGCAGTTTTATTTTTGACATAGCAAAACTTAAAGGGACAATCCCAGAGTCTAAAATTCTGACCGAAAGAAACTTGTCCTGATATCTTCCAGTTGTCACCATCCTCTTACCACATCATCATCAACCCTACTCCTGATTTCAGTTTACTTTATGCAGCCCTATGTTCATTCCCTGTGGTGAACACAGTTAACAATATTCAGTTCCCATCAAAGCTTTTGGTTCCCAATCACTGGGAAAACAATAAAGTTATTACATTTTTGTGTGTGTTTGTGGTGAGGGTGGTTAGGCAAGACTCTCATCATTTACTTTTTATGATGTCATCAAAAAGCCAATCTTAATTGTGCAGCTCTTTATTTCCTTTTTTTATTCTACATAGTGCAACTGTGAGCAGTAAAGTCAAAATAGTACAGTTTAGTAAATGTATACTAAATCTTAGCAATCTCTTGATGTATTCCCCTTACTCAGTAGTAAAGCAATCTCAGCATTAGTATGTATAACTAGTATGACTAACACGAGTTGCCGTACTGTACAGCCCTTATTGTGACAGTAAGTTGCGGACTTTGTTTTTTAAAATGAATCTATTGCTTGTGTCACACATACGTTTTTTACAGCAGATCAGGAAACCATTACACTTGGTTAGTATTCAGAGATCACGAAACAAAACATGAAAAAAGACTGCTTCTACTACTACTTGAAACTTGCATCATTCTGATGCTTTCTACAGAGCAAGTGGCAATCACGCATAATAACATCATAGCTCTTAGGTAGCATTCAGAAATCCCCATAAAATGAAATATGAAGTGAAATGAACAAAAAGCACATGTGAAACTAATGAATGACTCAGGGAGGGCTGTTGTGAGTACAACTGCAATTTGAGGTAGAATTTGACTAAGACCATTGAAACTCATGTAAGCACCCATCCCCCAATACCCGTAGCCAAAGCTGTCACACAGTCAAAAAGCCAGACTGAAAATGTAAACAAAGACCAGAATCATAACAAAAAAATCTGTGGAACTGTCCCTTTAAGATCATTCTTGATATTCTAAAAGGGATAAGCCTCAGACACATAGTACTCAAACCTTCTCAAAAAATGGTAGCCTTGTGATTTCCTTAAACCCTTCAGTCTGGACACTACAACAAGCCAGCTATGTAAGGAACAATGTCTTATTTTTAATTTTAAAGGGCAATAATAAAAACGTCCAATATTCAAGGATATTGTCAGTTGGCAAAATGGTTAAGATCTTCGTCTCCCATGCACAAGGTTCGATCCTGACTTCTGGCCAATACCTGTCTGGAGTTTGTATATTCTCTCTGTGTCTCTGTGGAATTCCTCCCACCTCTGAAAATCATGGTGAATGTTTCCATCTCAAACTCACCAATGAATGGAGCTGTGGGCAGCAGCAAATTCTGTACATGGTGCCCTATGGGAGGAGAGTTGCATAAACCAACCGCTTTGGGCATCTACTATGGTACACAGTATCCTCAAGATGACAGAACATGGATCACAGGAAACATGAATCACAGACACTGCACTCTGTGGTAGGGCTAACCATTCAGTGGTGTAAAATATGGCTCTAGGTGATTCGTTCATATTGACTAATGTCATCAAATGGGCATGGATATTTGCCAACAATAAGTAGGTTGAGGATCCAGTCTACTCCGACCTATGCCAGGGACCCATGCTAAGGGTGGGAGGGGTGTATGTGCCCATATTGGCCAGTGTGCGCCTGCCATAAATCCAATTGCCCAGCCTAGGTTACCTGGGATAGCTCTGTTGAGAGAAAGCTGGACATAAAAAACAATCAACCTGCCAAACATGAGCTACGAATTGCTACACTCAATGGAGATTTGCTGACAGAACCAAACTTGGAAGTGGATGCCATGATGGAACAGAAAGGGATGGAAATCCTGTGTATCCAAGAGACAAGATGGGAGGGCATTGAAGCAAAGCAGCTTGGATCCCAAGTCTACAACTCAGGAGTCAAGCTGGAAATGGTGTGGAAATTGTGGTGAGAGACAGGCTTCAGAATTAGTGACAGAGTGATGGCACTTAGACTCTAGCGTAATGACAGGACAGTATTCATAATCTCAGGCTATGCTCCACAGGTTGTAATACTGAGGAGAAGACTGCATTCACACAGCATTTGCAGGACCTACTAGATAAAGCAGGACAACATGAATTGATCTTGATAATGGGTGACTTGAATGTACATATCAGGACAGACATACTAGGATATGAAGGCTGCCTGGGTCCACATGGATGTGGCAACAAGAATAATGAAGAAGAGGCCATTCCAGGCTCATAAAGAAGGAGAGGTCATTCTAGACTTCTGTCTGGCAAATAGCTTGATAGTAGCCAACAGATTTTTCAGAATGAGACAAAGTTGCAAGATCACATTGAGGAGTGGCCAACATGCAACCCAGGTAAGCTTGCTCCTAGTAAGAAAAAGGCACTGGGGTAGAATAAGTGATTGTAAAGTCATCCCAGTGAAACAATTATCCCACAGAATAAAATGCTGTTTGCCAGAATCAGCTGCAAACAGTGTTCAGAGAAGGCTGAAGATTTGGAAGTTGAATAGAGAGAAAGCACAACAGTTCAAGGAATTTCTCAGGGCTCTAGCACCCCATGTTGAGGAGGAAATAGGTGGAGTTGAAGAAGAAAGGCAGCACCTCAAAACAGCATGCGTGAGGACTGCAGAACAGATATGTCACTGAGCGAAGTATGGAAATAAGGTACATAAGGAAAGCTGGTGGTAGAATGCAGAGTTTCAAGAAGTCATCAAAAGGAAAGAGGAGTACAAGAAAAAAGTAGGAGATAGAAAAGACAGACCTAGCTAGGAAGGAACACTGGTTAGCTAACAATGAGGCTAACAAAATAGTTGCAATAGCAAAAAAACAAAGCATCAGAGGCACTCTACCAGCTTTTGGAAAGTGACTCAGTAGGAGGCACAAAGAAACTATATCCGGTTGCAAGGCAAAGACAGAAAGATAAAGAAGATAGTCAGACACCCTCCACAAGGGATGCCAGCAACAACCTGCTCACCAGTCCACAGGACACCAAAGGCAAATGGAAGGAGTACTTCCAGCAGCTTCTAAATGAAGAAAAACCCCACAGAAGTACTGTCCCAGATACAGCCTATGATGAGAGAAGAAGAGGAGCCCATCTTAGAAGAAGTAAAAATAACACTAAGGAAAATGAAGTCAGGGAAAGCAGCAGGCTCAGATGAGATCACAGCAGATATGATAAAGATTTGAGGTGAGATAGCAGACAAATGGCTCCTGAGGGTACTTATAGCAGCGTGGAGAGAAAGGCATATCCCAGATGACTGGAGAATAAGCATACTCATGCCAGTGTACAAGAATAAAGGGAACATTCACAACTGTGGGCAGTACAGAGGTATCAAACTCCTGCCACATTGCATGAAAGTTCTTGAGAGGACAATTGATAAATGGATATGCAGAGTAGTAGAAAGCAAGATGGGAGACAAACAGTTAAGATTCAGATCAGGATGTAGCACAACTGACCCAATGATTGCAGTGAGACAGATAGTTGAAAAAAGTTAGAAATGAGGAAAGGGTCCCATTGGGCATTCCTAGACATGGAGAAAGCATGTGACAAGGTCCCAAGAAAGCTGATTTGGGCAGTCCTGTGGTGGTTCAAAGTCCCAGAAACATTGGTAGAGTTAGTGCAAGTTATGTACAAGGACTCAATGAATTGAGTACAAACAGCATTCAGTCTCAGAGGGGATTCCCAGTGGGAGTGGGTGTTCATCAGAGTTCAGCTCTGAACCCACTGCTGTTCATACTGGTGATGGATTACATTAGCAAACAGTTCCGATGGGACAAATTAACAAAGTTGCTATATGCAGATGATGTGACATTACAGGCAGACTCTGAGCAAGAACTTCAGCAAAGGATAGGGGAATGAAATGCAAAACTGAATGTTCATGGAATGAATCTGATCCACAGATAAGACCATGATAATGACAGCAAATCAGGAAAATCAGAAGAAGCTGAGAAGTGAGATAGAAGGGAAGACAGTGGAGCAGGTTAACAGCTTCAAGTATCTGGGACAGGTAGTTGAGAAAAAGGGAAGTCTGAATGAAGAGGTCAAAGCTAGAATCAGAGGGGTTGCAGTCAACTGGCATAGAGTGTCAGGTATAGTGTATGACAGAAGAATGCCAAAGAAACTGAAAAGTAAGGCGTACAAAACAGCAGTGCATCCAGTACTACTGTATGGTACAGAAACCTGGGCAGTAAAGGCAGAGCAGATGAGGAAGCTAGAGGTGATTACCATTACCAAGGGTTTTGCATCCAGGAAGAAAGAGGTCATCATCTGTCTCTCTCTACTCTTCCCTCATTAGTCCAGTCATCGAGTATAATGCCCCATTTGTCATGCACCTCACTAGACACATGCAACAGCTGGAAGGGCCACAAAAGTACCTCATGAAGAGGATCCTAGGCCTTAAACACATATCGTACATGGACAGACTAAAAAAACTCCAGCTATTCTCTGTCTCATATCGTCTACTAAGAGGCGATCTCTGCTTGACTTACAAAGCCATGTCTGACCCAGCTCTGTTAGAAATGCTACATCTAAAGAAATTCCGATCCCTCCACACCACATACTCCCGAAACCTCAACCTCATTACCACAATCAACAGAACATGCTGGAGGGACAGGTTCATAACCCAGAGACTCCCCATGCTTTGGAATAGACTTCTCATACATGTCAAGCAGAGCACCTCGCTGTCCCTCTTCATGCCTAATGTCGGGCAGCACGCTGCCAGGGCACATCTATGGGCTAGGCCTGTAAAAGCTCCAGGGCCATTAGCCTAGTACGCACTTATAAACATATGAACCTATGTTGGAAGTTAAGTGGCTGAGATGGGTGGTAGGATGCACATTGTGGGACAGATGAAGAAATGAGGACATAAGAGCAGAAACCAAAGTAGCTCCAGTTGTAGAAAAGGTCAAAGAGAACAGATTACCATGGTTCAGGCATATGTGCAGAAAAACAGAAGACAATCTGGTGAAGATTTGGGACAGACAGGAAGAAAGCAAGTGGAAATGAGGGTGCCCAGGAAAGATGTGGATGAATTTTATGAGAAAAGATTAGCAACCATCAGGCATGAGTGTCAAAGAAGGCAGGAGTGTGGCATTGAATCAAGACAGATGGTGGCAGTTAACATGACACCACAACCCCCATATAGAAAAATGGGAAAGGGGTTGATGATGATAATGATGATTCAAGTATAACTTAATTCACAAACCTGCTTGCTAGCAGATCTAGAACACAGTTTTAATTTTCCTGCTGCAAGGCCACAAATCCATGACTTTACTGTTTAAGATGGTGACAGAGAAGGTGGAAGTTGCTGAGGAGCTAAACATGATTTGTGATTCCCTAGAAGACCTCACAAATCTGCTAGAAAACACAGTGGTAAATTTGCATTAAATTTAGGTAACAACAAGTAATCATTATAAGCAGCTTCAAAATTTAAATGCTATCCCACTGCAACAACAGTCTGAAATTATAGAACAAATGGTAATTGCTTCACATTTTAATCACCTGCAGGACTTATAGTTGCAGTATTTGAAACAAGAAAATAAAATAGAGGACTTGGATAACCAGGCTCATTATAACAACTTGAGTACAACTGGAAGTCTGGAGAATGTAGAAGTGGAAACCTTATTTGTTAAATGTGAGTGTAGAGCCTGGATAGGAAAGGCCACAAACTGGTGACAGAACATGCTGACAGGATCAACAGCAAAAATACAGTTTCAGATCTCCCCAGGCATTATCAGTTCAGGTGTTTAAATTATAATAATTGGGAAGTGGTGCTGAAAGCAGAAGGGGAAAAAGACATAAATCTTCAAATGGTAGGTTATCAAGTAAGGGTAGCACCAAATTACAATGCCTCACTGTATGTCAAGAGAAAGCAGATGGTGTCCTATCTTAAATCTTCAAGGACTTGGAATTAAGGGCCCTCTTAAGATTCTCTGCCACACTGTGCATCATGAAGGGAGAACAACGCTTCCAGACCTATGTACCTATGAAAATAAATCAAATTTTAAGGAGTTCATATCGGGGGAAATAAATGACATATCCAGGTACAGTACAAAGTACAAGCAATTCTGCCATGATGGGAAGGAAAAGATATAGATAACTTAAAATTGTTGTGATGTTTTGACCAAAATTTCCATGTCTGAATCTGTCCAAAGGACTCAGTAATTTGTGATGAGTATACTAAGACTTGGTGTGATATTATTGTGTATAATAGGATGAACGCTGTGTCTGAGGGGATTTTAAACTCTGATTAATGGTAGCAGTAGAGGCGAACATTATAGTAATAATAATAATAATAATAATAATAATAACAATAATAATACAAGATAACTAATAATGTGATATATTTATCTTATGTCCATTTTTGTTGCACTTTGGATCCAAGACTGGAATAGCATGAAAAGGTAGTATTTATGATGATCAATTTAGTCTATGAGTACACTTGTGACTCTTGGGAGGAAAGGGGAATGACATGTATCCTTTGTATATGATCCTTTCCCTGTAAATGTTTTTATTGTTTGGTTTCAGTTTAAACCTACTTTGGGTAAAGTTTTACCTAATCAATTCTTAACTTTCTGACATCGATGTTTGGTACAAAGCAACAACATTTAAAAATTATGACCAAAAAGGGTCTGTGTTAAATAAGCAGACAGACAGGCATACACTGTATCTCATGGAATATGAAAGGAATCTCAATGTGAATAAAGGCCAATGCCATCTTTAAGGAGATCATCAACATAGATGCCTAGATTACACAAGAGATAAGCAGTAAGCGGAAGAGAAAAAAAGAGCACTCTGTCTTTAAAAACTGACAGAGGGAAATCTTCTCCAGTGCAACATTCTCAAAGAGGGGTGTAGCAAATGTGATTCATCAGTCAGTTGGATGGACCTTACAAAATTGTGTAAAAGATAATCAAGGGGAGATTGAATCCATTAAGCCTACAATCGCCATGGGGAGTGGTTATATTAGGGAACTTCTATGACCCCAATGAGGATGACCCTACTCCATGAAAAAAAAATTCCAGGTGCTAAAATGATTCTATTTATATTATCAGCTATTAATAGTAAAGAGGATATTTCAATGTGGAATTAGATCCTGACATGAATAGGATACCAGCTAGAAGAATAAGGATGCTCAAACTGGGAAAATAACTCAGATGGCTAATTGAAGATTGTCAGCCACTGGATAAATGGAGAGCTTTTCACTCCCAAAAACAAGACTATACATGCACAGCACTGGGTGCAGCTAGTTGGATCAACTTCTGTTTGATCAACTCTCCCAATATACTAATGTTGCAAGATGCCACCATAACGTTAGGTGCACTGTCTGACCATTCCATGGTATCCCTAAGGCTCTAAGATCAATATGGCAGCAATGCATTTAAGCAATGGATTTTTCAATCATTTTGTAGGTAAGTACTAGACTAGCTGTCATTGTGGGTTATTTTAACAAATTTCCCTTAGTGTGAACCAAACTTTGTAATCCTTTTCTGTGAGGTAAATATCTTAACTATTATGCCAACTCCATTACTGGTGAAACGAAAAGATACGTTAGAGTTTATTGGGAACAAGCTATTCCCTTACTGGGACAACATCATGAATGAAGGTACATATATTTTTAGAAGGTGATCAGAGTTCAAAATAGAGTGAATAAAAGCAACACAGCGATTAAAACAGCTCATATGTAAAAAGGGAGAATGAAAATGTTGAGAGCTAGACATGAAACTTAAACAATTAGAAAGGAGGTACAAAGTGAATTGGTGTAAGGATAAATAGATATGGTGGGAGTTAAAACAAACAAAACACAAATGCAGGCAGATGCAATATCAGCATATATTGGATAAAATGGAGAGAATTATATTATTTCATTGGGCCAAAGTATCTACTTCCCCAAGGGCATTGGCTATGAAATGCAAATAAATAACACAAGAAATGATTGTGTCTGTTATTATGGATAAGGAAAGAGTAATAACTATATGCAACCAATAGGGGGTTAGCATTCTTTCTGAGGAGTATGCATGAATGGTATGGTTACCAGAAACCCCTGCTAAGGGAATTAGAGAAGCTAGAGCCAGATGGTCAGAGCTCCCCAAGAAAAATGACAATATGTGTAAGACTCTAGCCAAGCAAATTACATTACAAGAGGATGGGGTGGCAATAGATGTGCTAATACCAGAAAAAATGGTTGGGATTGCCAATGACTTTCATAAGGTTTGTAAAACACAACTGAGCCTGTCTTGTTGAAATTATATCAGAAATCATTTCAGAAAGGAAATTTACCAGACATGGTGAAAGCTTAGGTAGTCACAATTCTCAAACCCAATAAATCCCCCATAAGGCTAAAAATGACAAACCCATCTCTCTTTTACAAAATAATAAGATTTTTGCAAAAATCTTTGCTGAGAAAAAAGAGTATATTCTTCCTGAGTTGATACACAACAATCATTTAGGGTTTATTAAGGGGAGACAAGGGAGACCAGACAGAATCAAAGTGTGGCTTACCATACTGAAACAAGTGAAAATGAAGGCTGGAGCACTAATGATTGCCTTCCATAAGGCATTCAGTTCCATACAATGGTCCTTTATTTGGTGGGTATTAGAACTTGATGCATTCCATTCAAATTTTATAGATAAATGTAAGTTACTATATCACAATCCAGCAACACAAATTTGGGCTAATGGCAGACTGTCAGAAATACCCCCCCCCTTGTTATTTGTTTTAGAAGGGTTTCCAACTGACAAAAAGCTAGTGGAGCAATTTAAGAAGTTTCAGATAGGATATTATATGCAGAAAATCTAGCCACATGGATTGCAAATGACTGCATAATTTGGCTCAATGATCCATCATAGCAGGTCTTACCAATGGGTAGGATTTTAGACAATTTATCATAATGTACAGAACTGTGTGTCTGTCTAGACAAAACGATCTTATACCCACTGTCAATAGCACGGTTAAAATATCTGACTCAAGTCAAGGACTTTTTTTGTTCAACTGTGCCCTGAGCAAGATATTTAGGAATAGTGATGTTTGATTCGGTGGAAAAAAAAATTTAATGAGAGCTTGAAAACTGTTTGGGGGGTAAATAAGGACTAATGAATGGAAATGGAAAAAGCTGGGATTGCCTCTTTAGTTTAATACAAGTAACTGAGATGTGCATTCTGCCAAAAGTTCTGTTCTTGTTAATTCATCTTCCCCAGATAAAGTTTTCATCCTATCTTAATACATTTCAAACATGCATATTAGATTTTTTATGAAATGGCAAACCACCTCAAATCAGTAGAGGGAATCTCATTATGGAATCAGAAATAGAGGTTTTGGTGTTCTGGACCTACATAGTTATAGAATGCATATGACAGAGTGAGTCTATATGAGAGCAAGACTAGATAACAAATCTATATAGATAGAATCAGAAGTTATGTTAAGGATCACAAGGAAGCATATATTGGATCGTCTCCTCATACAAGGTTTGGGATTCAGAGAGAATGGACTTCTGTTTTAAACATGAGCTAGTGAAAAAGAATAACAGGAATCAACCCCCCCATCCTTCTTATAGAATAATTCCCTAATTAAAGTTGAAAATAGGCATCTCTGTTGGAGAAACTGGATGACCACAGGTATCATATACATTAAGGATATATGGGATGGGGACAGCTTACAGGTACTGCCTTTAGAGAAAATTAAGCAAAGGTTCCCTAAATTAAAAGGTCAGTTTTGGCAATATGATAGCAATAACCAATGACTGGGTGGGGTATATTTAAGCAATAACCCACGACTGAGTGTGGGTAATGCTGGATTTACCCATGGTTGGTGTGGTTTGGTCACGAGGCCGAAGCCCAAGTGGCCAAACAAAGACAACCGTGGGTAAATCCAGCATTACCCACACCCAGAAGTGGGTTATTGCTATTATACAATGACATTATTTAAAAAAAAAAACTTTTCTTAAATAATGGCATTGTATAATGCCTCTGTGCTGCCCTTCCACAGCTGTCTGGTATTCTACGGCAGTTCTGATGTACTGCGCATGCGTATGCTTATGCAGTACATCAGAGCTGTAGGTGAAAGCAACGGAGAAAGTAAGATCTCTGTTGCTTTTTACAAAGTGTCTCCTTATGTTAAGGAGTTTAACATAGCGAGACAGCTTTTAAAAAGCAACAGAGAATCTCTGTTGCTTTTTTTAAAGCTGTCTCGCTATGTTAAACCCATTTAACATAGCGAGACAGCTTTATAAAAAGCAGCAGAGAAAGGAAGATCTCCATTACTTTTTTTAAAGCTGTCTCGCTATGTTAAACTCCTTTAACATAGCGAGACAGTTTCTAAAAAGCAACGGAGATCTTGCATTCTCCATTGCTGTAAAAAAAAAAAAAAAAAAAAAAAAAAAAGACTTATACTAATGGAAAAAGTCCAGGCGACCGGACCTTTTTCCATTAGTATAAGTCTTTGATTTACAACGTGCACGCTGACCAATCAGCGTGCACATTTTGGAATATTAATGAGGGGTCATTGTATAATGAAGATTTTCCCATGGTTGATGTGGTTTAATCATGAAGGCAAAGCCTGAGTAATTAAATAAAGGCCTCCTTAAATCTCCAATATATCACACCCAGAATTTGGTTATTAATATCATACAATGACATTATTAAAAAAAAATTACTTACTTTTCTTAAATAATGTCTTTGTATAACGGCACTGTACTGCTCTTCCTCTTTTTTCGGTATCCTGGGGTTTTCTTGATGTACTGCGGATACATATGTTTTTATAAAAAAATAAAATAAAAAAAAATAAAGTTTGAAATCCAGACAGTTTAGAAGTATGAGAGCATTAGGGCAGAAATACAAAAATAATCAGGTATGTTTCTTTAGTTTTGCATAGCATACCTGATTTTTCCTTGTTTCTGTCCTGCCTCTCTCATACCTCTGAACAGTTTGGATTTGAATTTTTTTTTTTTTTTTTTTTAACTCAAGAAAACTGGAAAGCTATGTAGCATATATTAATAGAAAAAAATCTAGGTGACCAAACTTTTTTCTAATGATATATGCTCGATTTACAATGAGCACAATGATTAGGCTAACCAATCAGCATGGATGTTTTTGAATGTAAATGACCTGTCGTATAATTACAAATAAGGTCTGTTCTACATACATCTCTCAATAAAATGGCACTGGGAATCCAGAGTGAGATGTTGGCTTTATTTGAAGAAAGAAAAGCAAAAGGCATTACACATAACAATTTGACACTAAGATTACTATATGATAGGTTTGTTGATGAACCCAAGGTAGAATTAGAAGATTTATGTCATAGTTAGAATGGGGTGCTAAGTGAACCTCTTTCTCTTGAGGAATGGACATACTGTTTTTGTTAGTTAAAATGTGAAGACTGGCCACAATTAGTTTGTTTTTCCATGTCTAAAGTTTTTTTTATAGATGGCAGCTCACCCCTACTAGGATCCATAAAAGTGAATAAGCAAGTAAGGCTATGTACTGGTACTGCCAAGAGGAGGCCACAAGCTATCTCCCCATGATATGGTATTGCCCCAAAATTCAAAGATGGTGGAAATGTACCATAGAGGCAATAGACTGGGTGCTGAGAATACTCCTAGAGGAAACAGACTGCAAATTCTAGATGTTTTTTTTTTCCTCAGATAAATTCTCTGGGCAAAACAGAAGGCTCATGGAGTCAGACAATCAAAGCCTCTTTTCTGCATATTTGTTCCAACATTGAAAAACAGGAAATATATACCAACTCAGAGACCACACAACAGTTTGATAAGAGAAAATTTCCTGACTTCTCTGCACTGTGCCCCCATAAAAAAAGACTGCCAGAATAAACTTCATAAAAGAATGCTCACTCATATGAGCATGCATTGTCATTCACAGCCTCAAAAAGCATTTGCTCATATGAGGGTTCACTGGTTTGACCTGTAACCCTATACATATGTATATATTTATAGAGAGAGAGAGAGACAGAGAGGAATAGATAAGAGTATTAAAGGAAATAAAATGTATTGTAGTACTACATTACAAAAGAAAATTTGTGCACTCCAAAATGTTGACTGTTGCCATCTCAGATTTACCCAGTATTAAACGGTTCTCAGTTTTATTAGTATATCATGATTATTTAGTATATCAGAGTATTAAAAAGTCTGCAAAGGCCAGTGACAGACTACGTGTTGCTACAGAAGACCCACAGTGCTGCAATACTGTACTGCCCATTTATTATACTGCAATGGCCATTGCAAACATTCTGAAAAACTTTAGAGGGACAGACATACAAACAGCTATATATATTTGAAGACATAATTTAACCCTGACACCACTGATAAGGCTATAAATGTTTTAATGCAATAAAATGTGAGCAAACAATTGCTGAAAGAAGTCAAATATTAGCATGCAGATGTATATTGCTCTTTTCAAAGCACATTGCACAAATACAAAACCTCCACTTTTTCACAAGTAAACAACGTTCATTAATGAATGTCTTTTTATTACATACTCCATGAAATGTGGCAACTGGAGGGGCTTATGTATTGCAACATTTGTGAAACTGTAACAATTAATAGATTTAGCACTGAGGAAATCAGATTAGCAATACAAAAGAACAGGTAATATATGCTTAGAAGAAATTAATGCATAATAGTGACTCAAAATACTAGGATAATACATTAATTATTAATATAAATTATTTAGTAATCCCAAAAATACATTTGTTAATATGTATTGTACTAATTTTTTTAGTATTTGGAGGGGGGGGGGGGGTAACCAACACTGTTTCAATGAGATACATAGTTTTAATTTCAAATGTAGTTTAGGATTACAAAGAAATTAAGATATTTACTTAGGATAGCACATTATGCAAGTGAAGTTAACAGGATTCAAATTCAAGCCTCAGTGTCTACTATCCAACTCATTATAGATCTAGTGATAGCTCATACAAATTGTTGAAAAGCTCAATAATTAGATACCATTTCTTTTCACTCTGTGAGAATTCTATACATTACTTTTACTAAAATAAACAGCTATAGAAATCTTATGAGTAGTTTATATTTTGCATTAGGATTCCCTCTGAATTTTTCCACCTGCATATTGTATTCACTGCTTAAAGCCATAAACTTCTCTCCTGCCTCGTGCTATGAGAATACCTACGAGTGCATAATATAAAAAAGAAAGCAAGAATCCAGAGGCAAAAAACATAAGTGTCTGTTAATTAAAAGTTTTAAGTACTTGTTAACATAGTTAAACATAAAGGAGAAAAGGGAAGTAACTTAAAATGATTTGAACCTGTTCACATATTATTTTTGCAAAGATTTATTTAAACAGTGTAACAACACATAAAATAAAATGAAGAGGAGGTTTTAAATGTATCATATGGCTGTAAGCATGTAAATTAACCAATCAAGTCTTACAGGTTACCGCTGAATGGCACACATGACTAGTGATCTTACTTCACTATAAAAAGATAAATAAATAGTAAGTTATGAAATAAGTTAGACGTTTATATCTACTGTCTTCTTATTGTTGTTTCGTTTGTTAAACTAAAGGCTACAATGACATTTGATTACAGACCACTCATCATTTAATGCATCAGTAAGTTAAAGTCATTGCAAGATAAAAACATATGTAGTCCAGTATTGTTATAGTTTGCAATTACATGTGTTCACCATCATAAATCATCAATGCTAGTGAAAGCAGGAGTCTTTCATACAAGCTTAATCTCATAACGATTATTTTCTGCAACCAGCCTTTATACAGTCCAAATCTGCACAAAGAAACAGCAAATAGGATGTTTTACATGTAGCTTTTCTTATCTGTTAGACTTATCGCCAAAGTCACTTCACTGTCATCTGGTTTTGATGAAACATCTTCTGAATGCATAAATTATGTGCAATCACATGAACTTGTAGAACAATGAGTTCTAAGGACATATCCTTTTCCTTTGATCTAGATTTGAAATCTGATGAACAAATTCTTAGAAATCCCAGTTCCTTGAAGTCATTTTAATGAAGAACTCAGCAGGAGTTAGTTCCATGGCTCCAATTCCTTAGCTGTTAAAATTGCAGTCATTTGTTTTCTAAAGAATCTCTTTGATGAAGGACTAATTGGAAAATAACATAGTTCACATAGCATTTTAACCCAGAACATCAGTGGGGATAAGATTTACTCCAAAGGTTAAAAGCTTGTTTAGTGTTAGGATTTTATGCACAAACTAAAGTGCCATCCGGCATCTGATATCTTTGAAGTTCAATGGAAAAGACTTCCATATGGCATGTTTTCTTACCTTCATCTTGTCTGTGAAATTTTTGCAAGAGCCCTAATATTTATATACTGTTGTACAATAGTTTAGACTATATTCAGAATTAATTGCTTCATTTCATTGGGAAAATTTCATAAATAAGTTTTGTTTCGAAAGATTAACTGTAAATGTCAGTAGTGGTATTGCAAATATTATCAGAGGCGGGATATGTGGAGGGGGAAACTTTAGCAAAAATCAGGAAGCTACAAGTTACTAATAATGAAAATGATTGCTTTATCTCTGCAATGCAGGTCTTCAGGGGAAAAGTAAAAGATAAAGAACTGTAAAGAGCAGCATCAGTAGGGCCTCTTTCTAGAAGAATCATTTCTGGGGGTGCAAATTAATTAACTGTTCCAAGATGAAAAACATGCACCTTTCTCAATTATTATTAATTCCTTAAAGTTTCTCCAGATTCCCCATATTTCAAAACGTAACAAATTTTAGTATTGTGTACCGTGCAAACACATAATTAGTATTATAGAGATACATATGAACAACACCTTTACAAGCATATCATAACTCATCACAAAACAGCTACAATTTATAAGATTGTTAATGAACTCCTTTAAGAAGCCATTGTGTGAGCTGTTAAAATTATGAGATTGTTTAGCCATACTGAACATCATAATACTGACTGTTCATTAAATACCCTTGCTTTACAACTTCAAAATAGGGTTACAAACTTTGAAAGAGACAAAAATCTGTACAGAACCATGCACTATTTGCTCCACCCCGTGTACTATCAGATTAACCATGTACTGTTTCTCTTTTATGCATGTTAGTTATACCAGTGACATTTTGAAGGAATACTTAATACTATGCCTAATTCAACAATTAAGCAAATATATAAACATGCTACAAATAAATTGGTTGCACATCGTAAGCATTATAAAATTCTTATTGTTTTAAGTAATCAGCATATTTGCTTAAATGTTTATTCCTGATACTTTTAAGCAAAAACAATCACAATGAAGTGCTAAGGATGGAGGGTGAATAAACTAAATAGATGCTTGCATACCATTCGATTCAATATACAAAATGATGATCAGAAGATTGCAAATAAAAATATGTCTAAAATTAATGTTTTACACATCCCCTGATATTTAAAATCACCATTGAAGTCAGTATTACTTAGATAAATTAAAAAATACTGCTTTTTTCCCCTCTGCAAAAGCTTCACCTTTCTTTTTCTAAACTGGAGAAAACTGGTATTTCTGAAACACAAAATACTATATATAGAAATTACCTTCTATCTTTAATACATAATAAGTTTATGAAGAATGGAGACTCACCTTAATAGTTTTGGGAACTCAAAGTTAAAATATTTTTTATCAGCATATAAACTGGAGGTGTATTAAGCTTGAGGTTTGTAAGAAAGATAACATTTGTTATATTTAGATTATACTTAAAACATAGTTTCCTAATTGTACCAAATCAATCATTATCAACATCATCAACCCTATGCTCCCATTGTACATGAGTTTGGGGTATCACATTAATTGAGAAAACCTCTTGAGTCACACTTTCCTACCTTCTTCAATAGTCATGCTTGTCTGTCACAGGTTTTGTATTGTATAATCCATCCATCACTTGAATGGGTGTCTGCATCTTCTCTTGCCTTGTTTCTGTCTTTCTCAAAACAGCTTTGTTATATATCATTCTCCTTTCCTGCACGTGTGACATCTGCTTTGTCATATATCATTCTCCTTTCCTGCAAGTGTGACATCTGCTTTGTCATATATCATTCTCCTTTCCTGCACGTGCGACATCTGCTTTGTCATATATCATTCTCCTTTCCTGCACGTGTGACTGAGCCATTGTAATATGTTCTGCTTGACTTTCTCTACAGCTGATTATTATACTTTGCATTATACTATGACATCCTCATTTCTTCATCTGCCCCACAATGTACATCCTACCACCCATCTCAGTCATTTCATCTCAATCAGCTCAAGTTTCCTCAGCTCCTCATCCTTTACTGTCCTGGTTTCTGTGTCATGCAGTAGCACTGATCACACCACTGTTTTGTACACCTTACTTTTAGCTTCTTCACTATTCTGTCATGCACAACCCCACACCTCAACACTTTATGCCACATAGCTCAGTACCTTTGATTCTAGCTTTGACCTCCTCATTCAGTCTTCCCTTCGCCTCAGCTGCATCTTCTAGATAGTTTAAACTGTTAACCTATTCCACTATTTTCCATTCTGTCTCAGATTTCACCTTCTTCTGATTTCTCCTCATTTGCTGCCATGACCATTGTCTATACTCAAGTTTCATCCCATATGCAATCAGTTTTGCATTCTAGCCCCTTATCATTTGCTGATGTTTCTGTTTAGACTCTGCTTACAGTGCCACATCCTCTACATGAGATTTTGTTGGTTGGTCCCCACCAAATCATTTGATGACATAGTCTGTCACCAGTATAAACAAAAGTAGACTCAGAACTGAAGTCTGTGGTAAGTTTCACAGCCCCCACGCTAAAGGATAGCAGTGTGCAAGATGCAGGAACCTTTACAAATGCACTCTATGAGCACATACAAGGATGCGTGGATCGTGCCATCCCTAGCAAAACCAAAACTCACTCCCCTAAGAGAAGGAAACCAGTCTGGTGGACCCCTGCCATAAACAGGCTATACAATAGGAGGAGGAAACTAGTTCAGAAAAAAAGCAAATTCCAAGAAGGAAAGACATCCCTGATCAGTATCAGTAAGAAACTAAGGTCCCTCATAAAATCCTCCAAGGCTAACTTCAAAAGAAAAATAGCCAAGGATTTGAAAGATAACCAGAAAGCCTTCTTTAGCTATGTCAAGAATCTAAGTGGCAACTCGCAGATATGCTCTGAGCTAGTGCAAAATAGCAGAAAATATACTGAACCCACTGATATTGCCAACATCCTGGCAGATAGATTCAGTGCAAACTTCACCCCCCTCTCAACCCCAAAAGGGCCCGCAACAATACCAGAAAAGTGTAGTGTCCCGGAAATCACAGATGCAGAGGTGAAAACAGCCCTTTCAAAAGCCAAAAGCACAGCGTCAATGTGGCCAGATGGTGTCCCAGGCTGCATCTTGCACGAACTACAGAACGACCTAACCCCCCACCTAAACACACTGTTCAACCTCAGCCTCTCCACAGGCTATGTGCCCATAGAATGGCGCACAGCAACGGTTATTCCGCTCCACAAAGGTGGGGCCATAACTGACCCTGGTAACTATCACCCCATAAGCCTGACTAGCCTGGTCTGCAAAAACATTGGGAACCTCCAAACACTTGACCTGACCCAGTTTGGCTTTGTTAAGGCAGATCATGCCTACTAAACCTGATTGACATCTTCGAGACAGTCACCAAGGCCATAGATGAGGGGAAGGTAGTTCACACAGCCTACCTTGACCTCGCCAAGGCTTTTGACACCATTCCCCACTCGAGAATTATAGAAAAACTCATCAGCCTGAACATAAACCCCTATGTCACGAGATGGGTTGCCAACTGGCTTACAGACAGAACTCACACGGTAAGAATAGCAGGCTCCAGGTCTGACTCTAAACCAGTCACAAGTGGTGTCCCACAAGGCTCGGTCCTGGAACCCCTACTGTTCGGCATATACTTCTCAGAAGTACAGGCAAACACAGGAGGACTATGGCTAACCAAGTTCACTGATGACTGCAAACTGGGAGCCATAATTGACTCTCCAGCTGACATGGACATTCTCCAAAAGGGCCTTACTGAGACAGACACCTGGTGTCAAAGTTATGGTCTCAAGCTAAATGCCAAAAAATGCATAGTCATCCCATTTGGGAAAAACAAAACACCCATGAATTACCACATAGGTGGCAGCCCCCTTAATACAGAAGAGGTATTAAGAGATCTGGGGACCCAGGTAGATAGTAATCTCTCCTTTGACAATCATATTGCCAAAGTAGTTAGGAAATTATTCTATGTAGCCCATCTAATTACTAAAGGGTTTGCATCTAGAAATAAAGAGGTTATAGTGCCCCTCTACTTGTCACTCATCAGACCCATCATAGAGTACAATGCCCCATTTGGGATGTACCTCACAAGACACTTCTAACAGCTGGAAAGAACACAGAAGTACCTCACCAAGGGGATTACTGGCCTCACACATATGTCCTATGCAGCCTGACTGGAAAAACTCCAGCTGTACTCAGTGGCATATTGCTTACAGAGAGGTGATCTCTGCCTGACTTACAAAGCCATGTCCAACTCAGAATTGATGGACATGCTCCACCTAAAGAAATCCAAGTCACTGCGAGCCACTCACTCTAGTGAGCTAAACCTCGCCACAACAATAAATAGAACATGCTGGAGGGATAGATTCCTGTCACAGAGACTCCCCATGCTTTGGAACAAAATTCCTAACTACATTAGGCAGAGCCACTCACTAACACTCTTCAAGAGAAACCTTAATGAGTGGATGGGTAACAGAAAATACACCCCTGGGATCACTTCATTGGCTCTTCTTGACAGAGGCTCAGTTAATTAATCAATGGGGCGGGGAAAGCTGACACACACTGGCTAGGCTTATAAATGCCCTCGGGCAGATAGCCTAGTACCTACCTATGAACCTATGAACCTATACTCACTCCTACTGGAATGCATTCTGTGAGTCTGTGTCACTGGTTCCTTGTACATAGTCTGTACAAATTCTGCCAATGTTTCCAGGACCTCAAACCATCACAGGATTGCCCAAATCAGTTTCTTGGGATCTTGTCAATTGTTCCTCCAAGTCAAACAATACCCACTTGGACTCCTTCCTTTTCTCCATTATTTCTTCTCTATCTGTCTCTTTGCAGACAATGGGCCAGTTGTACATCATCCTGATCTGAACTGTTTATTTCCCATCTTACGTTCTATTACTCTTTGTATTTCTTAGAAATCTCCATTCCTCCTTGGGAAATGTATTAATTCTTAATAACTATACTTCTGAATGATAAAATTCTGAGACTACAGTTTCTAAAAAGTGGATGTATTCCTTACATGTGTTGAGGCAGCTGTTGTATCAATGTAGACTCTTCATACCTGGTATAGGAGACCTTGTTAACCAGTAACAATTGTTGCTGAAAATGTATTTTTAAAGCTGTTAATGTCTCTGGTCTCAGAATTATGTTCCAGAAAGGTGTACTACATTGATATTTATTCATCCTATGCTGCAGATCATACTTAAAAGTTTGATATATTGTATGTAATAGCAATACAATTGCTTACTGGAAAGTAACAGAAAACAAATCTGCGTTTAGCAAAAAAAAGTAACAGAAGATCTGTCTGATGTACTGTTGGCAGACTTGGAAAGAACTAGACAAAGACAAGGGCAAGCAGGAACAGAAGTGACTTACTTCTGTGTAAGGCTTATATATACACAGGCTTACTAAGGAGAGCAGATTCCAAAATGTCTGCTCTCGGCCTGCTCTCAGTGTAAGTGGTTATTTACACTGAGAGGAAGGTCTTTTGAGATTGTGTCCAATGTATCTGTTTATTTTTATTTTGTTTGCTTTTTTATACTTTGTTGACTGGATTAGTCCTACTGGGCTACTAACCTTTTTTCAGGGGAGACTCAAGGTGGTATTCATGTTAGAGGAAATTTGGCCAGGGCATCAGGGAATGTCCTCTAATCTTTTAATTGTGAGGGTGAATGTTTTTGCTACCTCACTTCCTGCTTTAGTTCCTAGTGCAAAGGCAGCTAGGAGAAGCAGTGCAGTAATGAAGAGAGAAAATAATTGTTCTGTTGGTGATAGCAGACAGTATGGTTCTGTCTGTCAAATGGAAAACTGTTGAAAAGCAAGTGGATAGTACAAATAGTCAGCATTTAGCTGACTTTAAACCACATGATTTTAAAGAAGTTGTTTTAACTGAAATTACTTCTAGGGGGTTGCCTTATGAAAAATGAGTTGGTTTATTGAACAATGGTGATCTGGAAAAGAGTCTGAGAGTTTGTGGATGGATATGATGGAAGAGGTTTTAAGAATGGACAATGACTTGAGTGGAAAGGAAATGAGTCAATAGCTGGGTGGACATAATGTTACAGACAGGATGCAATTTGGAAAATCATATGCTGATGCAGTTGGAACAACAAAAAGTACTGTAAACTTTATTAAAAAACAAAAAAGTGTGTTGTTTGGATAAGAAAGAAGACAGAAGAAATAATAGACATATATTTTATGGGGGATAATTTAATGTTACCTTTGGGGTTTGAAGCTAAAGACATTAGATTCTTGATTAATTTGTGGACAGAGATATTCTCTGACAACATTTGAGACTAAAGACTTAATGGAAATATTGATACAATTAATTAGGTTGCACAAGAGATGACTCTGCATGGCTGGTGTAGGAGACATTGTCATCCAGTAAACATTGCTGTTGAAATGTATTTTTAATGCTGTTAATGTTTCTGGTCTTAGAAGTATGTTCTAGAAATTTGTATTACATGGATATTTACTCATCCTATGTTGCAGATCATACTTAAAGGTTTGATGTTTTATATATAATAACAATACAGTTGAGACTGAAGACTTAATGGAAAGATGTTTGTTTCATTGTGAAAAAAGAAGCACTGTTACACATGGAATTAATTTATATTTTCCAAGCAAAGGACTTGATTTAAACAAAAAAAGTGTTTGTTCAGTTTTGAACTGATGAAATTGAGTTAAAAGTTGTTAAAAATATTTTCACTTATGTGTTTTTCGGTTTCTGATATTGTGAAAGTTAAAGATGAGTGGGGCATTTGGAATGGGGGAGTGGAGTTTATTTTAAAATATGAAAAAGATGTGATAAAGCATTTATCAAGTGTTATATATCTAGATGTTAATAGAGGAGCAATTAAATATATATGGGACTTTTTTGTGGAGATTTCAGACATCTGATAAATGAGTTTAGAAAATAAGATGTAATCAATGTAGTTGAAAAGTCATATGATGAATAAGTATAAAAAGACTGTAGAATATGTAAAAGTGAAGGACATGTTTGGTTTGATTGTAAAAAGAGTAAGTAATGTAATTTTGAGTAGGATAATGAAGAAAGTATTGTAATGTCTGAAAGCAATGATGAAGCAGAAGAAATGTGTTTAATGAAAAAGAAAATGAAGTAATAAAAGATTAATTAGATGAAATTTTATATTTCATGAGGATGAAGGTTACTGTTCTGAGAGTGTTGAAAATTAAGGGAGACATTGAAAGTGATAAGTCAGATGTTTGTGAAAGGAATGTAAAAGATATTAGGAAAATAAATTTGATAGGTGCTAGGATAAGATTTAAAAATGCATCATCAAAAATTATAAAGAAAGGTAAGGAGTAGTTTTAGATGTGTTTCATTTAATGAAAATGGTGAAAAATCTGATTCTAATGATTAAGGAGTAGTTGTGCATAAGCTAAGAAAAAATATTCAGTTGGGGAAAGAATAAAAAAATAAGAAAATGAAAATTTAAAATACTTCCCTTAAACATAAAAAGAACAAAAAATAATAATGTTACAGTACTTTCAGTAAATGTGAATACTATTATTAAAAGTCTAAGAAGAATAGGGATACTGGAACAGTGTGCTAAATGTGATATAAATATTATTCTTATAGGGGTTATAAGATTCCTGACAGGAGAAGAAATATTACAAACAGAAAACTGTGGGGTGGAAAAATAAAATGGAATTTAGGAATTTAATGTTGTTCTGAAGTGGTTGCATTGTGTGAAAAACAGTAACATATTAGATGTAACATTAGTAAGGATGAGAAGGTTAACTGCTGTGGATTTAAGGGGAGAAAATATGTGTATAGAATTATAGCATTTTATGCATATACAAATGGTAAGGAAAGAGAGAATCTGTTTCATATGTGGTGGTAAGCATGACAATTATTTTCACAGGGGACTTTAATTGTAATTTAAGGGGAAATGTAAAAAGAAAGGGGAATTTGTTTAAAAAATACAAGAAGTCATAAAATGGAGTAAGTTAGTTTTATGGAATAAAAGTACTTAGACTTATAGATGAGGGACAATAGGATCTGAAACTGATTATTTTGTACTTTTGGAAGGTTTGGGCATATTATATGGTGATACAGTAAAGACAGCTTTTTGGATCATTTAGTAATATGGATGGAGATGATGGAACAAAGGGAGAATGTTAAAATAGAAAAGGGAATAAAAAGAATAAATGAGAAATTATGAGATGAATCTGGAGAACGGGAAGTTGGTCTGAATCTTGAATTGAATTTAAAAAGAAGTACAAAAAAGTGTGTTTTTTTGTTTGTTTTTTTTTTTTATTTTTTTTCAATGGCAGGTTGATGTAAGATAGGAACTGAAAGTGATATAAAGAAAGATGCATATAAATATAATGGAGAATTTGGGGATGAATATAAGAGAGTGTTAAGATATGGAAAAGGAAATATATAAAATAATTTGAGAAAAAAATGAAGATATTACTGTTTTAAGCATAGATATTATTTAAAAGGGAGAAGGGAGGAGGTGTCTGTATATTTTGGTAAAATAACAAAGTGCAATATTTGTATAATGAGGAGAAATGAGAACTGTGAAAGAAGAGGTTAAAAACACAAGAGCAAATTATAAGTATTGCAGTGCAGCATGTAGAAAATATGTATAAGAATAAACGAAATAAAAGAAGAGATAATGGAAAGTAAAAAATGTCAAGAATGAGTAATGCAAGAATCTAAAAAAGAAATTACTATTAGTGAACTGAATGAAGTACTTAGGAAAGTAGATATTCATTCAGTATCAGGTCCAGGTGATATAGGATATGAAATGTAAAGGAAACTAAGGGACTGACAAAGAGAGTGTTTTGTAAATGTTTTGAATAAATGATTGAAAGAAGGATTTGATTATGAAGAGTTATGTAGTGGGATATTAAAATGTATATGGAAGAAATATGAAAAGAATAAAATAAAACATTGGAGACCTATCGTATTAAATACTACAGATTATGTTTTTTATAAAAATAATACAGAGGAGAATGGAAGGAAGGATGAAAGAGAGTATGGAAGAAAATCTATATGGTATAAAAGAGATGGGATACCAGGAATTGTCATTGATGGTTCAAAATGCTGTGGATGATATTAGAAGTAAAAATGTAGATATAAAGCTAATGGTAGGTGATATTAGTAAGGCACTTAACACAGTAGGACATGATGTTTTGTGTAATATCATGGAAAAGTATGGAATAGACAATAGAATTAGGAGAGGGTGCATGTCAGTATATCAAAATAATAAAGTGAAAGTGTTAGTTAATATATGGTTGAGTAAAGAAAGCATGGCTTGGCTTGTGGTGTAAGGCAAGGATACTCCATGAGAGGGATATTGTTTGCATTAGTAATGAATTCAATAGTGAGTGAAGTAGCTTATAAAATGAAAGATGCTATACATTTAATGTGAAAGGAAGTGGAGATTCCATGCAGTTGTGTTTACTAAGAATAACATATGGATGAAGGAAATGTTGGGTTGTCTGAATGGATGTTTAAAGGAAATGGGTATTACCGTGAATAAAGATTAAAGTAAGGATTTCTGTGCTATTGTGAAAACTGAAGGGGTCCATTTTCAATGAATGAATAGCCTTTAATAGGGATAAAATTTGGGTAGGGTTCTAAACTCATGACAGGCATCTCTGTGAGTACATGTGTGTGTGTGTGTGTGTGTGTGTGTGTGTGTGTGTGTGTGTGTGTGTGTGTGTGTGTGTGTGTGTGTGTGTGTGTGTGTGTGTGTGTGTGCGTGCATGCGTGCATGTGTGCGCGTGTGCGCGTGTGCGCGTGTGTGCGTGTGTGTGTGTGTGTGTGTGTGTGTGTGTGTGTGTGTATGAGGCATTGTGAGGGTTTGATAAAAGAGATGAAGGAAAAGTGCCTTATGTGGAGGACTCATAGATTAGCAATCTGATTTAATATGAAAAATAACATATGTCAAAAGTTTATAAGATCCCAGAAACATGAAAAAAAATGTACAATTAGTGTTTTCTTCCATATGGGATTCAAGTTTAAACACAGTGAAAAGAGGCATGCTTTATATAAGTGAAGACAAAGGGGGTTGAGGTTATTAAATCAAGCTGTTTTATTTTGTTTTTTTTAACTTGTATAGAGTATTAAATTGTATTAATGAAGAGAATAGGAAATAATTAGTAGTGAAAATATTTAAATATAAGTACAAAAAATTTGGGAAATGATGACAATAAGAATAAGAGATAACTTTATATAAATGAAGAAAGTAAAACTTGTCAAGAAAAACTACTACCCCAGAAAATGAAAATTAATGATACAAAGTAGAATAGAATGATATTGTATAATAATGTGATGGAACAATATTATTATGTAAATCCATGGGAAAATTTACCAGAAGAAGTGATTAGAGACATTAAAAAAAGGAAAATGGTGTACTAAGATTATAGATTGTCACGATTTCCTATGGTGACTGGTAATAAGTTAGTTACCAGTAAAGGAGAATATGCCATATAAAAGTAAAGTTGAAAGATTATGGGGAGAATTCAATAAAGCCTACATGGAGTGATTTTCCATGTAGGCATAGTGCCATGCCCCAACACAGAAACCGGCAGCCGAGCCATGCAAATGAGGTTGATTTGCAATCCAATAAACAGAAGGGCACCTGTGTAGGTGCCGTGTTGGTGGAAGAAATGCATGCAGATGCAAACCATGTACCAGACTGCAAAATTCACACAGGGCCTGTAAAAGGCTAGGAAAAAGGGTGGATATGGTACTGTAGGCATGCAAATGGCTGAAACTATGGCCAGTGAGTCCTGAAAGCAATGCAAATCATTAAAAAATATATTTTTTAATACGCATAATACGTAAACAGGCCATTATGGAGAAAATAAGTGAAAAAAAGTGAATAGTACACATTTACCAGTATGTTGCATTATAGTGCCCAGGATGCAGAGTATTACAATGGCAGGTGTCAGTGGTTGCTATGGAGGCAGGACCTGGAGTAGTAAAGGATCCAGGGTATACTCTGTATATAAATGAGCTGGAGTTACTGAATAGCAAAAAGGGCTTCAGTGTCCACAGATACAACCCATGGTTGGGCTAGAACTGTGTAGGTAGTGGTAGAACAGGTAGCTGACATCAAAAGGGGGCATGTCACACTATGTTAAAGCAGACTGGAGCTCAGCGGTGCCTGTTTGCGCTCAGTTAAGCACAGCTAAGCAGCGGGGATGTGTCTGATGCTGCTGAGCGTGTTTTAGCTAGTTTAAGAAAAGCTGAGCATGCCCATGGTTGTGGGAGTGTCAGAACTGCTGAGCACTGTTTACACTAGTGCCGTGGGTTTGAGTGGCATGCCGTACTGCTTAGCTGTAAAAGAATTAGAAGGAAAAAAAAAGAAAAAGAAAAATAGCCTGGGAAAGCCAATCAGGTAGAAATGACTGATAAGCCCTGTTCAACAGACACTCGCCCATGTAAACCCCCAATGATATACCTATCAGGTGGAATGCAGCATAATGAGCCAATTACACAAGCTGCAACTGCAGCACACCACTATGAAGTATGCATACACCCTACAATCTGATTTTCCCACATGCTCTGCACCACTGGAGCACACACTTGGGAATTTTAACTGACAAAATGCTAGGGGCTGCTGCTGCTCTACTACATCTGTACATGCTTGAGGCTGATGTCAGTGAAGATGATGATGCTGACAATAAGCCCAGACTGAGAAGGAGAAGAGTATTCAGACCCAGGGTGACCTTCCAGGGACTACATGAGCTGGAGATTGTAAAGCACTACAGGGTGGACAGGGACATACTACAATAACTGACTGAGCTCTGCTGCCCTCAACTCAGACCCAGAGCTAACAAAGGGGAACCCATCCCAGTAGAAATAAAGGTATGTGTAGCCCTTAGAATATTAGCTACAGGTACTTTTCAAAGACAAACTGAGGATATAATGGGGATCTCACAGTCGTCTGCATCCAGGTTACTCTACCAGTTCTTGGATGCCATGCAAGCACATGCCAGTGAGCATATTTATTTACCCCGCACCGCTGAGGAGAGGGTCAGCAATATGCATCTCTTCTACCATGTAGCACACTGCCCAGAGGTACTGGGTGCCATAAACTGCACTCACGTGCACACCAAAGCACCACCCGATGAAGAAAGTAGGGTCTATGTCAACCGCAAGGAGTATCACTCCATCAACTGCCAGGTCATGTGCAATACCCAGGGCATTATCATGAATGTGTGTGCTGGCAGCCCTGGCAGCTATCACAACTTCCACATATGGCATGCCTCACAGCTATACCAGATATTTGCCAGGGGGTCATCCCATATGGACATCTACTGGGGGATGCTAGCTATGCACTGTAACCATGGATGATGACACCCACAGAAATGCACACACACCTGCTGAAGAATGCCAAAAATGAGGTACTCACACAAACTAGGAACATCATAGAGCATGTGTTTGAGCTGTTCAAGTCACGGTTCCACTGCCTTGATATATCTGGTGGAGCCCTACAGTACTTTCCAGTCACATGTGCACACATGTTCACAGTATGTGCAATGCGACACAATATGATCCTGTGGAAACAGCTGTAGCAGGAATATCACAAGGAAGGGACACACAGTCCCCCACCAGTGCCAAGCTCCCCACAGCCACAGGGGGACTCAAAGGAAGAACCCCCCAAGCCTATCCCTGTAGGCAGACGTAGGCATGCCCAGTATGCCCTGACCTTGGCAAAGAGGCAATGCATAGCACATGCACTGACAACCTAGGGACCTAGGGACTGACACCTCACTCTGACTCACATACATAGTAAAAAAGATGCCAGCCACACTACTCAAACTGTACCTTACCATGTATTGGCTGTGTACAGTACGCGTCAAACAGAGACAACCCTGAAGCACTGTTATCTCAACTGCTGATGGCACAAGGTAGGCCACTCTTCTTTACAACAAATGAATGGGGTAGTAGACTGTTAGCATATGTATGGACCTGCCACATGTATGCAAGGGAATAGAGTGGGCAACCGGGATAGCTGCAGACAACTGACAGCTGTGTGGAACAACAAAAACTCTCTGTCCAATACTGGCCGACCCATAATATGCAGTAGGCTCCAAGCCAGCAAAACCCAAAGCACTATATGAGGGAATGACATACAGTGAGGTCACAGGACAGATGCTTGACTATCAATGCTACAGTCCCTACCCCCAACACACCCGTGTCCCCATACAACTGGAGTCACAGTATGTTTGCAAGGTAATAGCAGCAGATCACACAATCCCTGGACTGTCCCAATCAACCTGACAACATGTACCATTTCCCCAATATGCAGGTGTCAAAGTGTTATGCTTGTCTGTGGTTGATAGTGTCAGGAAGTAAACTGCACTGTCTGATGGCTGTTGTGACTTAGTGGGTAAGTACATTACATGGTTGATGGGGTACATGGTTCGAGACTGGCTGCGCTTACTGTTTTGCATATGAGCTACACATATGGTAGGAGTTCTACAGACTGTCCATATGTCAGTATCTGTTACTGCAACAAAGCTGGACAAAGACAGACACAATGGAGAGACAGGGGTCCATGAATATGGACAGTACACAGCTGTCAGTAACCTAGCCGTTGGCTAGTAGAACAGCAGGTTGTAAAAAGTCAGTGTAGCACCAGGATATAAAGGCTGTCAAGTAACTATGTCAGTACTTACAACAAGTCAGTGGGCACCATCCATACTCCACAAATGTACAGAGTTTAACAGAATGTCCACAGTTATGGCTCATATATATGTTCTGTTTGTTATAACATTTGCAGTTTTCTGGCAAACTATTGGCAAATCACTAAAGGTTGCTGTGAGAAACTAATAACAGACAATTGAGATGCAGACTTCATACCCATTGGAAAATGCATGCTAATACAAAACTATTCCACCAACTGTCTAGGTTTGTGAGAGCAATATTAAAATCCTGTCCCCATGTTTGAGCCCATGCCCCACTGTTATATATGGCCCTCTCCACATTAATAGCTGTAAGAGTTTGAGAGGTATGGGCAACATGTAGCCTTATAATAACAGTACAACACAAACCATCAGAAGACCAAAGCAGATGTATTGGACACTATGCCGGACAACCTGCAAAACAGGTACAGTCAGAGGGGTGAAATCTGTAACCCTGTGTGTGGTGTTACATCCTTACCCCATTCACAGCATACCTACAACTACATAGAGTAGCAACTGTGGACAAAACCAGGAACTGGAGCAGGGCAGGACAAAGGCCTACATATAAGAGGAAGGAGGATCTACTGGCCAGACTAATGTAGAAAGTACAGAATACAACAGTTCATATAGAAGCATAGGTTCCCCGCAGTGTATTGAGCTTGTAACCCAAATGCCTGTCAGCGTTTCCTCACATCAATCTATAATTATCTGCCACTGAATTACCAAGAAATCACAGTGCTATGTAAAATGTACCAGACATATTATGAAAAATTCTGTTCAGTCCAATATACTGTACACACCCTAGATATGGGTCAGATATTACAGACAGTACACAGCCAGGAAATCCCTCAGGCAGTATATCAGGGAGGTGCTGGACTGTTCCACCAGGTCCAGGAGACAATTGTCTGTAGCACAAAAAAACCTGGACTGCAGATGTCAACCTATTCAACTACATGAACATGCTTACACTATTGACACCAGTCCTTTTCGGAGTGCCTAAAATACATAAAGACTTGCAGAACCCACCATTAAGACCAATAGTGGACAGTAGGAACTCTTCCACTTATGCAAGGGCCAAAGTAGTTGACACAATTTAAAAAAATATGTTATGTCAAAAAAACAATTTTGTAAGGACACTTGGACATTCTTAGACAGGATAATCAGAGTATAATGGAAATTGCAACTTTCTGACTGTGGCTGTAAAGGATCTCTATACATCCATACCTCAGAACCAAGGGATAGAATGGGTATCTACTGTAATGAGAAGAAAGGATGCGCCTAATACTGAGATCACTATGGTGGAGGAATTATTAGACATTATTTTAACTAATAATTTCATCCTTATCAAACAATGGTATTACTTGCAAACTATTGAGGTAGCTATGGGGGTCACCTTGTGGGGCAAGTTTTGCCAACTTGGTGATGTCCCATTGAGAACATAAATACATATTCGAACACAATCAAGTGTTGAGTAAAATCCATTTTTCACTCACTATTTGGACGACATCTTCATCATAATAAAAAGAGATGAACCGGATGTTATTAATCTGGTCCAATATTTTAACAACATGACTAAATTTTTTGCAATTTGCATGCAACTTTCAAGAACATACTATTTCTTTCTTGGACATTGAATTAAGTAAAAAAGAGGATGAGGGTAGATATATCGCAAGGATTTTTAGGAAGAACACATATTCAAACACCTTCTTGCATTATACGAGTGCGCACCCTCACTATCAAAAACATTCAGTAGTGAAGGGCCAACTCGTCAGAGCAGCAAGAATGGTGTCAATTCAAAGCAAGTTTGCTAGTGAATGTCTACACCTCAAACAGATGTTCTTGAGGTGAGCTTATGCTTCTTTTTTACGGGACAACTTGATAAGAGAAGTAAAAACCAAAAGAATTAATGTTTTTTATAAACCTATTCTAAACAGAGAATGAAGTAATAATAATTTAAACCAGAGCTTAACAGACACCCTTAACTGTACCATAGGCACTAACAATGATAATATGGACACCAGTGAAGGTACACATCCCAATTTTAATATGGGGATTTATAATGACATTTAGCTTGGAAAGTGCATATATAAAAGGAATTGTTAAAAATTGGAATTTATTAGTAGATGACAAGGGAATTGCAGGGAAACTAGGAATGACACCTAAAGTTATATTAAGGAAAGGGACTAACTTCAAAAATGTACTTGAATGTGATAAAAAAGCAAGAAATAAAAATCTGAGCACGTACCTGTGTGAGAATTGTTCTTATTGTAAGTATATGGAATTGGTCAAAATGTGGTAGCTAATGGTTCAAAGTTGAACTGTAGGGGTAAATTTAATTGTAATTTGAGAATGGTTGTACATGTCGCTAAATGCCAACTTTCTACCTCTTTCTGTATAGGTAAGGCCGAGTGTAAACTTAAGAAAAGAGTATATGAGTACTTATATAGCTTGAGTAGAAGCAAAGTTGAGAATGCACTAGCAAAACATGTTTCACTGTACCCAAATCACAGTTTTAAGTTTTGTGTCATAGAACAGATCATTAGGAACCCAAGACGTGGACCCATCACACTGGAGCTGTAATGGTTAGAACTTTTATGGTAAGTATGCTTAAATGCCTACAGCCACCCAGGACTTAACGACATGTGTTCGATTAGTTGTTTATTAAAATTGAAAAACTTAAAGAGGTAGAATTTATTTATATGTTTTATAAGCTATATGGATGTTCAATTTAATTTAATATGCATTTTTAAAGAAAGGTTTTACTAAAATGGTTATTCGCGTGAACACTTTTTAATAGTGTTAGTCCTTTAAAAGAAGATGCTTCATGTCACATGATTAGTTTAGGAGGGGTATTTAAAAAGGGAAGTGGTTTTTGTATTTGTTTTTGTTATCTGATGAAGTTCAAGTGGAATTATTGAATGAAAAGTGCTTCATTGTTAAACGAGTGTGATTTATTTTACAACTGGAGTCCTAATTGTTTGCTTAATTCCCTTCTGTCTTGGATTTTGGAGTTTCTTTTTACGTTTGTCGAATTTCAATTAATGAAGATCATACTGAGCATGCTCCTACACTTAGCTAATTTCAGCCCGTGACTGAACTCACATCTGACTATAGAACTGTGATGTCCATATATCTCTGTGCATACAGAGAACTTTGTATACCTTAGCTGTCTCTCCCTAGCCCCATCAGACATGATTACTCTTATCTATCTGTATGTGGCACATATAAGATATATCTGGATCTGTTCAGTTTAATATAAACTACAAAATTCAGTTTTATTCATCTTTTTTAAAAAAGGTGGACGTTTAGTTTAAATGTTTAAATGGTTGTAAACTATGACAGAAATATTAAGTGCTCATTGCATTTTATTGTTATATTTAGTTACATGTGACATGATTGTTATTTATTTAAATGTTGTAATTAGTATGGGTGTTGTTTTCTGAAGAAGTTCATATTTTATTAAATTGGATGAAAGCTCTAAAAATAAGGTTGTGGCGTCTTTTTTTCCATTCACTGACAGTGGTTTATATAGTTTTTTTCTTTTTGTGTGTGCTATACAAAAGTTTCATTTGGTTGGTGATGGCAGGAGAAGAATCAAGTCAGGAGACTTTGTTCAACCTCAGCACCCATCCTGTTCGCGAGTCGGGTATGAATTTCAGTGAACTCATTACTAATACTGTTTCTGAGGCTATTTGTGATACTTTAGCTCAGCAACTAGGAAATGGGAGTGTTTCTAGCAGTTCAAGTGGTAATCCAGGAAGCAAGCGAGATGACGTCACTGCCAAAGTGGGCGTTGTTTCAAGCATGGCGGTTTTAGTTCCTCTGCGAATATGAACACCAACTCATCTTCTTTTTCCATTAACAAATGTGGATTAAATGTTGCTGGCAGTTTGGATTGTGTTATCGAAAATATTTTTAAAAGAAACGACTAATCCGTTTCACAGTACACAGGGTGGGACAGGAGTTAGCAAATTAAGTGACACTGCAATTCCGTCTTGTCCAGATGAGTTTACAAACTGTAAAAATGACATTTTTTTATTAGAAAGACTGTGTACCAAAACAGTTTCATTACAGTTGGAGATATTTTATTTAGAGGAAAATGTTAACTTAAAATGTGTACCCTTTGGCCTGAGAGTATTTAAATTCCCTAACTGTGTTGTCCAAGAGGATATGCTTTAAACTCAGTTGGTTGAACTTTTTAATAATACAGGACTTATGTACATGAATATGGTTATAGAGCATTATAAGGCTGAACTGGTGTCTTTGAAAAAGCAAACGGAGACTCTAGATAACAAGATTAGGGCTTCAGAAGCCTTTGGCTCCATATCGTCCTTATATTATGGTATCAATGCTAAACTGGAGAGACACAGAGCTACAGTTATTCTGAGAAAACAAAAAAAAAACTTAAGAGAGACCTTGCTACTTATTCTTTAAAAGCAGC
Source organism: Protopterus annectens (assembly GCF_019279795.1). NCBI lineage: Eukaryota > Metazoa > Chordata > Ceratodontiformes > Protopteridae > Protopterus > Protopterus annectens. Next base: position 137,572,737 of record NC_056740.1, read on the forward strand.
TTATCCAGTTAAGGTGTTTAAGGACAACAAGGGGGGCCCAAGCCATAGAGTTATCAATGGCACAGAAATGAATAATATCAATGTAGCTAGTAATGACACTGGTTCAGCTGTATGTTCAAGAAATGAAAATAACAATGGAAATGGTGGAAGCATTCATGCAGACAATGTTTCAGCTTCCATTTCTTATGCACAGGCAGTTTCTGCTGTCAACAAATCTGGTCCTTTTTTAATGGACAAAACAGGCAACAAAAAGACTCCGAGATGGTCTGGGAAGGTCCAAACAAGGAGCAAGGGCAAGGGCAAGGGGCGCAAGAAGAACTCGACTTTTCTATTAATGTTCATAATTTAACTGGTGATGTCATGACAAATGATATGATCTCTATACTCAAAAACGTTTTTCCTTTATTCCATCAATGTGAATATTCCTAGATTATTAGTAGATTTGAAACTGTATTTAAGGAAACTCAGTTTGAAGTACATTTTTGAAGGTGTTGCTAGACCTGAATCTCGAGAATTTGATATCAAAAAGAAAAGCACATATAACCCATTGTTAAATTCTACACTGATGGTCTTTGGGAAGTTATGTGAGCAAGAGTTTAGGAAAGTCAGGGGATTTAATGATGGTAAGTTAAATCTCCTTCCTTCTGAAAAATCAGCATTGGATGATTTGGCAAAAAAACAAAAGTCGGCGTATTATGAAAGCTGATAAGGGTGGTACCATTGTAGTTATGAGGTCTATGAACTACAGTGTGACAATAAATTCTCTGTTAAGTGACAACATTTGTTATAAAAGAGTCACAGCAGAATATATTACACAAATTTTTTTGAGATCGGACACTTGTTTATTTGATTTGTTCAGTCAAGGTAATATAGATTATTCTGTCTATAATTCTTTATTAGTTGAACATCCTAAACTGGCGACACTATTTGGTATCCCTAAGGTACACAAAAATAGGGAAGACCCTCCTTTTAGACCTATAGTGTCAGCCAGTTTTTCTAAGACAGAACCAATTTCTATATGGCAAGACAAACTTTTGAATCCTGTTGTGCAGAAGTCTAAATTTTACTTAAGAGATTCATGGCATTTGTTAGAGTCATTGAGCCAACTGGACAAACTAGAAATGTCTGTTAAATTTGCATCACTAGATGTGGTTTCTCTTTACACATGTATAGACCGAATGATAGATACAGAGTATTTAAGAGATTATTTAAGTCAATATACTGACTTTGACAACAATCTTGTCAATACAGTTTGTACCCTGATGGAACTTGTAGTAAGAATAATTACTTCACATTTGAAAATACATTTTTACAGCAAACCTCTGGCATTGTGATGGGGTCTAGGGTAGCCCCATGTTTTGCTAATTTAGTGATGGCAATGTGGGAGATTAAGTTTCTCATCACTCATCCTTTAGCTGAAAACATCTTATTTTATAAATGTCACATAGACAATTTGATTTTTTTATGGAAAGGGGATGTAGAAACTTTTCATACATTTTCCATTATCTGAATAATTCCACTAATTTTTTGCAATTTACAGTGGGAAATTTTGGTGACAGTATTGAATTTTTGGACTTGCACTTAACAGCTAGTCAAGATGGTTCATATTTTGAAAGCTGCATTTTTAGGAAGTCCACTTTTGTTAACCAATATTTACACTATGACAGTTTACATTCAGCCTTCATGAAATGAGGAGTTGTAAAAGGACAATTCATTAGACTCAGCCGTTTAACCAGTAAGGATGAGACCTTTCAGTGGGAAACACAGAAACTCAATGAGTTCTTTGTACAAAGGGGTTACGGTAAGGTCTGGTTAGACAGCATAATAAATGAGGCTTTTGGTCTCAGGATAAATAAAGTTTGCCCGATTTTGAGGCAACCTGGTGACCAAGCCCAAAGTAGATTAGAAATAACTACAACAGTAAGTGATTATACTTTGGCCTTTCCGATTCCTATTACTAATGAGATGGTACACATTAGAGATAACATCTTAAACAACTGGAAAGTAGTTTTAGGTAATACAGAATTGAGTAGAATTATTGGTGATTCTCCTGTATTTACTTATAAAAGGGTAGTTAACATCAAGAATATTCTAGAGAGAGGTACTCTGCACAGGAATGAAGAAAAAACAAGTTTTAATCTTAGCACTTTTCTTTGTGGGACATGCAGACAATGTAGATACATCACAGGGACTACATCAGTAATTTTCAAACATATGAATAGGGTATTTTTGTGTAAGGGTCATTACACATGTAAAACAACTAATGTGGTCTATGCAGCTATGTGTAGCCCTTATGAACATTTTTATATAGGAAAAACAACAAGAGCATTAAATAAATGTATATATGAACACACTTTAGCCATACGTAAAAAGGATATGTCCAACGCATTAGAAAAACATTCTGTGACTTGTCCCAGTTTCAAAAAGTTTTCATTTTATATTTTAGAGAGAGTTAACAATGACAAATTTAGTGGATATTTTAAAGTTCTTTTAGAATGTAAAGAAACTTTATGGCAAATTTTACTAAATGCAGATCAGCTTCCTGGATTGAATGATATGATTAATATTAAGTGCTTTTTACAAAAACTACAAAATTCAGTTTTATTTATCTTTTGTAAAAAAGGTGGACGTTTAGTTTAAATGTTTAAATGGTTGTAAACTATGACAGAAATATTAAGTGCTCATTGCATTTTATTGGTGTATTTAGTTACATGTGACATGACTGTTATTTAGTTAAATGTTGTAATTAGTATGGGTGTTGTTTTCTGAAGAATTTCATATTTTATTAAATTGGATGAAAGCGCTAAAAAGAAGGTTGTGGCTTCTTTTTTTCCATTCACTGACAGTGGTTTATAGAGTTTAATATAAACACATATATATATAAGTCGAGAGAGAGTGAGACCCAGAAAGGCATAGTGTGATGTAGTGCTGCAGCCACTCATACACCAATTGTAACCAGTGGCGCATAAAAATAATATGGTGAGCTCTAGTGTGTAATAGTAGATAGGTAGGGTTTCTAATCTCACACCACCTTGTGTGTTTGTGTGTGTCTGTGTATATATTCCACATACAGCAGAATACACATGCCCAACAAGGCTATATCTATGCATGGTCACTCATCTTATCACCCTGTAACTGGTGTCCTCCACAATAGGGGCCTCCATGTCAGCAGCTACTGATGTCATCCACCCCAACAGCAGTGGCAGATACAATCCAAATACATAGGCTCAGTGGTGCCTGCAATACAGCTAGATAGGTAGGGGTTCTAATCCCAACAATAACAACTCACTGCATGTAACTTTATTCCCCCTGCAGCTGTGTTTATGTCAGGACTATATGTGTGCACTGGCAATACATTTTAAGGCCTGTTCCACCCTGTTAACCCCCCCCCCCACTGGATTACTTTGCAGGGCCTGCTGGTGTCATTCACCTTAGATGCACCATTAGACACTCTCTGGATGCATAATCTCTGCGTCGCATGCAATAAGTATGTAGCACTATAGTACATACAACTAAATAGGTAGGAGTTCTAAACTCATGACCAGCATCTCTGTGAATGTGTGTATGTGTGTGTGTGTGTGTGTGTGTGTGTGTGTGTGTGTGTGTGTGTGTGTGTGTGTGTGTGTGTGTGTGTGTGTATGCGTGTGTATGTCTGTGTATGTCTGTGTGCGAGTGTGTGTGTGTGTGTGTGTGTGTGTGTGTGTGTGTGTGTGTGTGTGTGTGTGTGTGTTTGTGTGGGGCATATCTCCTGTAGCAGTGTGGCTGCCTTGTATATGCGATGGTTATATCATTTTGTGGTACTGTTAACCCCATTTAGATTACTTTACAGAGCCTGCTGGTGTCATCCACCTTAGATGCACCATTAGACACTCTCTAGACACATAAGCTCTGTGGTGCATGCAATAAGTACATAGCCCTATAGTACATACTATTAGATAGGTAGAGGCTCTAATCTGAGAAATGGCAACTATGTGGGTGAATAATATCCCCTGTAGCAGTGTGGCTGACTTGTGTGATGGTTATACCATTTTAAGGGCCTGTTAATACCCCCATTGGATTATTTTACAGGGCCTGCAGGTGTCATCCACCTTAGATGCACAGTTAGACACTAAGTACATAATCTCCATGGTGCATGTGATAAGGACATAGCAGGCTAGTACATACAACTAGATATATAGGGGTTATAATCTCAAAACTGGTAACTGTGTGAGGGTATATTCATGTGTGTGTGAAGAATATCCCCTGTAGCAGTGTAGCTATCTTCCTTGTCTTTGTGGGCAATGGTTATACAATTTTAAGGGCCTGTGCAAACCTGTTAACCCCCCATGGCAAACTTTACAGCACCTGCAAATGTCATCCACCTAAATAGTAATGTCCAACACTACAAAAACATATAAGCTCTGTGGCACATGCAATATGTATATAGCACTATAGTATGTACAGTTAGACATGTAGGAGTTCTACTCTCAACAAGGACAGTTTGTGCATGTATGTACGTATATACCCTTGCAGCACTGTGACTGTGTTAGGTCCAACACCTGTTCCACTGTGCAGGTTGTAGTCCATGTTTGGCCAGGTGTGTCCTGTGAAAACAACTAAAGCAATACATAGGTCCCAAGAATGTAAGACAATAAACTTGCCCTACATTTGTTTAATAGTTGCATAAACCAGTCATTTTACATCAGAAACATCTGAATGTTCTCAGATATAGCATAACCTAGGGGAAATGCTTCTAAAATAGGTATGTCATATTGGTAGACCAAGAGAAGTCCTGTCCTTTGCACTTGCCATGGGTATGGTTTGTCCTGCCAAATGTCATGATACTACAAGAAGTGTCCAACATTGAGCATTCATTAAGGTGGCAACCCTACTCTGTGTTGCCACTGTGTGTACAATATGTATACATGTCAAGGCCCTGTGGGGAGCCGGTGCCCCTATATAACCCGCATGTATTTAGGCATGAATGCTAACTGCCATCACCCACATATGGAGGTACTGACTAAGGCTGTGTTGACTGTACGATGTGTGCTGTCTGTCATTGACCCACCAAATTATGTTAACACACTGCAAAAGCGTCTTACATCAGGTACAGACTGGTGTCAAAGTCCTGGCCTCAAGCTAAATGCAAAAAAACAGCACCATCATACCATATGGCAAGGACATTGCCCCACTGCTTGCCACAACATTACCAACCTCATAAACACACAACCTGTGTTGACAGACTTGGGTACTTAGTTTGATAACAATGAAGCATTAAACCATCATGCAGTGGCAGTGGTCAGAAAGGCCTTGTACTTGGTGAAAGTCAAAGGTAAAGGGAGTGCATCCAGAAAAAAGGTGGACATTACCTCTGTGTAGTCTTCAGCCAGTACAACAATACTTTAGTACAATGGCCTATTCGATATGTACCTATCCAGACATCTGCAACAACTGGAAAGGCTATGGTAATACCCACAAAGGTAATCCACACCCTCAAACACCTGTCCCATGAAGACAACCTCTAATCAGTAGTGCCCCACTTGGTATCAGACAGGTTGCCCAGAGGTGGGCTATGGCATGCCTACAACCCAGTGTTGGAACCTGCCCTTCAACAGCTGCCCCTTATGTGAGTCTACTTCCCCATGCATTACCAGCACAACAGGCCTGAATCTGATAGGTGACATCAACAAAACCTGTGGGACAGACAGGTTTGTCTCCCAGAGGCTGCCCTGTCTCAGGAATGTACTTCCCACACATGTCAAACAGAGTACCATGCAGACCCTCAAGTGTAACCATGATGAGTGGATGGGATACCACAAATCAGTCCCAGGGGTACCACCTGTGTACCTCAATGATAGGGGAAAAAGGTTTTGATTGATGATTCTGTTTGTGATAAACTAATGGCTAGGCTTGTCATGGCCTCAGGGCCAATAGCCTAGTAACCTTGCATGATCCTAGGTATACCAGTTATGGCCCTGTGTGCTATGATGGACTGCGTTGTTAAGTGTCCACTCCCATCACTAGCATCTACTGTGGTGTGTCCCCTATGGGCAACATACCAGTACCATGTCATACTTCCACCACCCAACAAATAGGTGAGTGGCACCACAGGAGTATGGGAATATTCCAGCAACATCTGTGCAACACAATTACAGAGAGCACTGCAAACGTGTTGTAGGGTATCCTCCTTGTGAGTGTCCAACATCCACAGTACACAGATGTTTGCAGAATGTGTACATGTGCTTGATATATGTGGATCCCCTGCCAGACAAAAGTGGATGTCTGGAAATCAGTTGGACAATATGTAATAGTTGTTTCCAGACTGTGGGAAATCTGGCTGTCACAGGCCAGACACCTCAGAAAACAGTTATGGTACTTTAATATCTATTACTGTATTCATTCCCTCATGTTGCATGCTCAGTATGTACATGCAGTTATTGAGGGTGAGCCTGTGTTCCCCCACTACTACTGGCTATAGCCAGCTGTACTGCTGTAGAGAGTCAACAGGTAGGATAGCCATAGCTCTCAGGCAATGACATACAGGTGTTGAGGACACAGTGACCTAGCCAGAGTACATCAGGAACAGTCAGGGATACCTGGACAATGCTTGAACTATGCCTGTATGACATTCACAGTATGAGAGGAGCAGACTGACAGTATATCATGTGATATGGCAGCTGTATCCACCACTACTGACTGTCACTATTGTCTAATACACAATCCAATCACATTCATACATGAGCTGACCATTGCTGGGGGGACTCAGAGGCCAGAGCTGTGATCTATGTCACAGTAGACAGAGCCAAAAGGGAAGCTTGTAGCTGCTGGACAGCTGACTAACAGTGACGTGTAATTCGAAAATATTTACCCCAGACCTCTATTGTGGTGATCCCTATTTCCCATGCCTGCATCCCTCAACTGCATCTGATTACATGTGGAACACTATTACATACCTGGTATAATGCTGTACTCCTTTATGTGCAGAAATCCTGTAGCAGAATGCTAGGATAGCGCAGTCTGTCATCATGCCAAGGCCTTTGACACCATCCCCCACTCTGGAATCATAGATAAACTTACTAAGTTGGGCATTAATCCCCATGTCACCCAATGGGTTGCTAAATGGCTTACTGATAGAACTGCCACTGTAAAAGTAGCCGACTCCAAATCCAGCTCCAGACAAGTGACAAGTGGAGTACCTCAGGGTTCAGTCCTGGGGCCGCTCTTGTTTGGCATCTACTTCTCTGAAGTACAGGTCAACACTAAGGGACTCTGGCTAACAAAGTTTGCAGATGACTGCAAACTGGGAGCCATTATTGAATCCCCAAATTATGTGGATACTCTACAAAAGGGCCTTACAGAAACAGATGCTTGGTGCCAGAGCCATGGGCTCAAGCTCAATGCCAAGAAATGTATTGTTATCCCTTTGGGAAAAACATGTATCCATGAATTACCATATAGGTGGCAGTACACTAAACACAGAAAGTGTGATAAGAGACTTAGGGACACAGGTGGACAGTGGTCTCACCTTTGATAACCACATCGCCACAACAGTCAGGAAATCCTTCTATGTGGCACACCTCATCACAAAGGGCTTTTCATCCAGAAAAAAGGAGGTCATTGTCCCACTGTACTCATCCCTCATTAGACCCATTATAGAATACAACGCCCCATTTGGTATGTACCTCTCAAGACATCTGCAACAACTGGAAAGGCCTCAGAAATACCTCACTAAAAGAATCACATGCCTAAAGCAGATGCCCTACGCTGACCACCTTAAAAAACTCCAGCTATACTCTGTCGCATATCGTCTACTCAGAGGCGATCTCTGCTTAACATACAAGGCCATGTCAAACCCAGAGCTGTTGGACATGCTACACTTAAAGAAATCCCAATCCCTCAGAGCTACATGCTCCAGGGATCTAAACCTTGTCATCACAATAAACAAAACATGCTGGAGGGATAGGTTCCTGACCCAGGGACTCCCCAGACTCTGGAATAGATTGCCCATACATGTCAAGCAGAGTGCCTCTTTGGACCTCTTCAAGAGGAACCTTGACGATTGGATGGGAGAAAGGAAATTCACACCAGGGATCACGTCAGTCGCCCTGCTAGACAGGGGTCCAGGAAAGTAAATAATGTGGGAAGAAATAGCCAGGGAATTGTTATGGCTAGGCTTGTATAGGCCCTAGGGCTGATAGCCTAGTACCAACCTATGAACCTATAGAGAAAGTCACAGACCTGTGTACCATAGGCAGCAGCTTGTCTTTGTAGGTAAAGCTCCTGAACAGCTAATTGCCTGTGCACCAATCTGTGGCTCAGACTTGCTAATTGCATTCAGAACAGCTGGGCTGCATTTTCATTAGCCAAAGTCATGGCAACACAGTGCTGTATTTGAGGCCTTCATGTAGCCCTTGATGCTTTTCCTGTCCTGTGAGAAGGACATTATCGAGGTGTGGGGACTACAGCATCACAGAGGGCAGGTTGAAATACTGTTCATGGTTTGGATTTATGTGGTATGTCCACAGATCTGCATGCTATGTTTGGCCATTGTGAACAGACTTTCTGATTATGTGGCAGTATAACAATGTGGGTTGAGGTCAGTAAGGAGACAGACAGATGTGACTGGCATACATCATTTGCATCAGAATATGCATGCTGCTGCATTAGCCACTGGTCTATCAGCTGTGTGTATTTTTAGGAGAAGACTTTGACACATGTCCCTGTCACTAGACCATTCCCACCACCTTTTTATGTATGGGTGTTGTATTGATTCCCTGTTCTAGGTGTTTGAGGTTTATGGTAGATCTGTAGCAGGTAGCTGAGCATACTGATGCTTATTTTGCAGGCTGCAACTGCTGCATTCTTCCCAGGAGCCATACTGGGGATTGCAAACACATTGTGGGACAGCAATCTGTATGTGTGACTGAGGGAGCAGTGTCAGCTCTGTTTTCACAGCATAGCCAGGGTGAGGGTACCCATAACAGTCCAGGTGAGGCATGTACCTCTGGTGCATATGTTATGTGTTAGTGTCATCCAGAGAGTGGTAGGCAACATTTAGGACACCTATACATTTTTGTGAAGTGAGCCGCAACCTACAGGCCTTTGAGATGCTGATATGGGTGGCAGTGACTGAAGTAGCGGAAAAAAATTCTGCTTACCATTGCATGGCTCAGTGATTTCATTGTTCCGACAACCATGTACTTCACATGCAACACACTGGAATGGAAGCCAGGATTGTGTGTGGACAAATGTTAAGCATGCTAAGAATGTCACAAATTAAGGTACGGAGTCAATACTATAGCGGGTGTATTTGCAAGACATATGTGCATGCATACAGTCTGTTACACAGGATTGACATGAACATGTGTTTTCAGATGTGTGACACTGAACTGTGTGTCATGATTTCATAATCTCGATGTGTACTGACTTGCCAGTACATCAGCACACAGCATAGGTTGTATGACAAGTGTTACTCCAGGGGAAGAAAAAGGCACACAGTATGTAGGTGGCACAACTGTGGACATTCTGCAACAGTCTGGAGTTGTCATCACTACTTGATATCCTAGGCCTTGTGTACATCCTTCAACATTTTTCTGTCTGTGTACTAATTTGATGTCTATATCACAATCCCAAGTATATTGTCATTTGTCCCATTATATGTATAAGCATTGTGTCACTGGCAAGAAGGATTTATTTCTGTAAATAGCTGTTATCCCTTAGAGCTTGTGGCTTAGTGGGCTAATGCACTCTGTTGTAGTTAACAGGGTCCTGGGCTAATGCACTCTGTTGTAGTTAACAGGGTCCTGGGTTTGAAACTTGGCAGGGGCTGGATATTTTTCTGCTGTGCATCACTGATAAACAGGATAAGTTTATGGAAACACCTGTTCATTTTCAAAGCTGAATGGCCTAGTGGGCTAATGCACTATGCCATAGTTGGAAGGGCCCTGGGTTTGAGACATGCCAGAGTGCTAATTTTGCTGATGTGCAGAACAGTGACAGACAGAAGGTGATTAAAGCAGTTTTAAGCAGCTTTAAGCGGGTTTGTGTGGGTTTGCACGCCATGCCATGATGTCAAGCAGCGCTTAAACCTGCACTATTTCCAAAAGAAAAATAAAAAAGGGGTGATAGGAAAATAGTGAAATGGGGACAAGCAGGGTGAAAAACAATGCTAAAGGCAGGTAGGGGTGTGCAGGATGGGTGTAGGAAAGGACCATAGCTCTTCATTTCTTGTACAGCAACAGCTGTCCATGTTGAGGACAATTTGGAATTTGGAGCCTCACATCCCAGAGGGAAGGATCTGGGCAGCATAACTTTGTTGATTAATTGCTGGGATGATTGACTGATGGCAGTGTACATGGGGTAAAATGGAGAGTTATGTATGGGGAGATTTTTTTTTGTGGGACAGATTCCCATTTTTTTTTAAGAAGAGAATGGAATGTTGGGGAATGGTTGTAGATGCATGTGGGGAGGTAAGCTGGGTAGCAGAGGTTGCATTTGCAGACAGACAAGACAGCAGACAGGGTGGTGTATGATACATAAGTGGGGTAAATAACTTTAACGAGAAGGGTCCAAAAGCATAAAAAGAGGATACACCACGACTATCGAAGCCAACCAAAATAAACTTCAGGAATATTCCAAAAAAACAAGGTTTATTAAAACAAAAAAGAACAGTGAGCGCTTTCACGTCCACAGGACGCTTCATCAGACTTAATTATATCTCTCCATTGCACATTTTATATAGTATTAAAAGAGCTCCTATTGGATGGCTACTATAAAAACCTGGATAATAAAAAGCTTATTCATTGGTACACATAAAAAGGAGAGAATAGCACTTCACATTCACTAACTACTAAAAATATTATAATATAGACAAAAAAGGCCTATAAATAAAAGACATATATATGTATTCACACAAAAACGAACGAGGAGGGTGTTTGGGAATCGGAGGACCAAGTGCCTCCAGATGGTAAGAGTGGGACTGAGCTCTCCACCCATGGACAGTCTCACCATTGATCCTTCACAGCTCCAAAGATGGCTGTGTTGGAGCTTGGCCCCGGGGCCAGCCTGCCCCTCCAGGTGCACCAGTCTGTCCTCAATCTGGCTTAGTTGATCATCCAAATCACGGTGACCAGTCCCTCTCAGTATCCCCCCCCAGGGGGGATGGGCCCCTTCCCCTGAGGTGGTTCCACCCATGGGTGATGCAGGACTAGCAGAGGGGGCAGCTCCAGGTTGGGTCCCAGACATGTTGGGACCTGGTGCCATGGCCAGATGTGGTGGAATAGGTGGCACCCCTGGAAATGGCCTACCCAATCATGCTATGGTGTTGAGGTTTGTCAAAGTGTATAGGTTAGTCATGAACAGAACATTTCAATGTTAGTTATAACAGTATGCATGGGTGTTCCAATTAACCCAGAACAATAGAATTGCATAACATACAGAACACAGGCATACATGGAATTACAGTCATTATTGTAACAGCATTCCAGTAACAGTTATGGCAAAAGGCCACCAGAATTGGTATTTCAACAAGGTATGTTAGTATGCAACCACTGTAATATATAACCAATAATGCAGCACAGGAGCAACATTAGGTTTTGAGTATAACAGATGGGAAAATGGATCCATACCCGTAGTATAAGAATAATAATTTGTGATGAAGATAAGAGGTGGGAGAAAAGAAAGACATTCCATTACCAACTGTATAGGCTATATTTTTCACAACAGTACTGCTCAATACTCTACAGGTATGCCCTTACTTTATGTCTACAAGTGCCCTATAGCTTCTGTAGCATGTACATACCTCTCAAGCTATCCGGTTGGGATGGTATGGGTCAAACTGTAGCACCTACAGGTACATAACTACAGGGGACCATTACATGTCAGGGGAACATATATGACTACCAAGGTGTACTCTGCACTGATGTTGTATTAGTGTGCTGCTGGCATACCTCAACTGAGTTTATATCTGTGTCCAAGTTTTTTGGCAGCAGTAATCACTATCCGTGACAGCATGACACTTGAGAGACATGTAGCAGGCACAGTCCAGAGAGTTTACACTTATCCTGCCATCATTGGCAGGCATAGGGTCAGACTATCAGCAGATATTCACAGATGCACTAGACATACAGCCATACCAACAATAGACCACTTAATTTGTCTTATTAACTTGAAATAGTAGTGTACTTCTTGATGTTTTATTTAATGGAGTCTTATCACCTTGCTGAGTAATGCTGTTTATGCACTACTACTTCTGGACACAGACATTAGTATATCCTTAATACAACTACTACAGACATTTATTTATCTATAAGTTCTGTGAGGAGAATATCTGTTAACAATACATAAGTGTTTCTATAACTAGTCAGTACTACTTGTCTGTTATTATGAATATATCTTAGTTCCTGTCCCTGTATTTGAACTCTGGTTTGTGTAAGGCAAAAAGAACAACACACACACACATATATATATATATATATATATATATATATATATATATATATATGTGTGTGTGTGTGTGTGTGTGTGTGTGTGTGTGTGTGTGTGTGTGTGTGTATATATGTATATATATATATATATATATATATATATATATATATATATATATATATATATATATATATATATATATATATATATATATACATATATATATATATATATATATATATATATATATATATATATATGTATATATATGTATATATATAGATATCCATATCTATCTATATATATATATATATATATATATATATATATATATATATATATATAATCATACTGAGCTACTGGGCCACTGCTGTGTGTTGATTGAGTGATATGTACCTATAGCTCAATTGGTGACAAAGTCTGACCTGGTAATATAGGTAGAGTGTCACACAAGACTGCAGTGATAGTTGAGATTCATGCATGACAGAGATAGTAGGTGAACTGTGTATTAATACTTGGAATGCATGTGTACAGAATTAACCCCTAGTGGATGGGAATATGTGTGATCTGTACAGACCATATCAGGGTGCTGGGTTGCCAACCTGACCCATATACATTTGCAGATGGTATATTTGCAGTCTACAGCTATTACAGTTTCATACTTGCCTGTACCAACATACCTAAGTTCAGGAATGCATATAGCTATAATACAAAGGTTAACACAAGACAATCCTGGGAGAAACACACTATGATACCTTAGACAGTACTACTCTAGGTTCAGATCTTAGTGCAGACCAAATATAATATTACATTATATCTTGTAGTACAGCTCCATATCTACACTTTAGCATAACAGTTCTTTATTGGCCAACCTTCTGTCACTTCATGGTGTTATACCAGTGTTTACTGCTCAGCACCTGTAATATTCAATTTCTTGAACAACAGTCCAGAATACACACAACAATTGGCAGAACACAGATTTGCGGGTGACAAGACACAGTGATTGGTATACATCTGACAATCTTTATTGTTCTGCACTTTAAATAATGCAGGCATTAAAAGACAGCTGTTATTCCACAATCTATGCAGTACTAACTTTATTTAATCAATTCTGACTGCAGTTGTACTGTATTTCCCACACATTAGGAATGCAGTTAATGTATTCCCTTCACATTTTCAATGCCAGTGTACTTTATTACCAGAACATGAATTATTAATACAGTATACACATGTTATTCCCAAACATTAGTAATGCAGTATTAACTTTCTTTCCTTAACATTAGCGTGTTTCATGCTTTCATCTATATTGAACTGTACCTGGCAATACTAACTTATATCAGTCCAGGTCTAATAATACATTAATTGCGGTACACTCACAACAGAATATAACTACTTTCTTAATTGGATTACTATATATTGCAAGATATATCTGTACTCACCACACTCTCAACGCATCCTGGCCAGATGCCCTGCATGGGCCTCCAGGTTGTGAGCCCTCTCCTCTGCAGCTGTGGGGGGAAAACATACCATTATGTGTACCTGTCTATCAGATATTCATACTAGAATTTGGTAAATCAATAGTTCCTATACTTACAAATTTCTGAAGCATTGCAGTCCCAAGCATCTTGGATCCATTGGTCCAAGAGACCCCCCCTTCCTACACTTCAGTTCATTATAATGATGATGGACCTGCTCACCAGTGCGGGGGATGCCAGTTGCAGTGGTGAGGTCATGTGCCAGCTGATCCCAGGGCTCTGGTTTGCATTTGGACTCCTGGTACACCCCCTGGAGCAGCCAGTTACCATGGTACTTCACAAGGAGCCCAACCATGACCCTAGACTCCAAAATGCCCCAGAGCTGCACCAAGAAGTGTGCACCCTCTCCAACTCCAGCCATAGCTCCTGCAGTGATCAAACTCCTACAGGTTATGGCTGTATTCCCACCTACTGCACTTAAACAAGACTGTTTTCCCACCCTTTTTTGCAATTGGCCATTTTTAAAAATGCTCAGCTCTGCTTAGCACTGCACAAACCTGCTGAGCTCAGCCAAGCAGTGCTTACACTGGCAAAGCTTAACAATGCTTGGCGATGTGCAAACCAGCTTAGCTGAGCTGAGGACTGCTTAAACTGGGATTGCACAGCAGTGCCCAAACCAGCTAAGCAGAGCTGTGCATTGCTAAGTACTGCTAAAACAGATCCTGTTTAAGCATCTCTTGGCTTGGCTTGGCTTAGCAATGCTTAGCAGAGCTTAGCTACAAGCAAACTAGAGTTAAATAAAAAATTATATAGAAAGTAATTGCTCATTAATGATACTTTATTATTATATGATTTTATTTCACTTAATATCTCCTAAACATATGCATTTCACTATGTTATCTTGGAATATTACTGTAATGTATTGGACACTTTTGTGTAACTGGGGCTTTTATCCTCATGTGTACAATGAAAATGGGCTTCTGGTCCAGCTGGGCTAACCCGGTTAACAAATGTCAACATATACATGATAAAAAAAAAATTATAACATTTCCCTATCACATGTAAAAAGCTGAATAGCCTGTATTAGAACCATGCACCTACTGGACACAAGGCTGTGACTCTAACCATTCAGCTACCAAGGCTATGGTGATTGGAGCTATACATTTCTATATAACTCTCAGTTACATTTAAGCACTGCTGAGCACCATGCTGTGCCACACAAACCCACTTAGCTATGCTGAAACGTGACACATGACCTTTCCTAACCAATTAAATGCATCCAGTTTCTATTTTTAGATCTATTTTTAAACACACTAATACTTCTCTTTTGCAGTCATCTCCCCTCTCTGTGAAGTGTGCTCACTCTACTTAAACATCTTAGGCTGCAGGTGCACTCCCCCCACCCTCCGAACTTGAATAGTACTATTGCTGAGTTTAAGTGCAATCCCAAGAAAAATATTAAAAAGGCTTCCCTGCAATCAAGACTTTTCTTCATATTAGAAGCAATGTATGTCTTAACTTTCAACATAAAGACTTAGTGTTAATGTCTTTATATACTGAGTTTTTTTGTTGTTGTTGTTTAAAGCATGTATGTACACTTGCAGGGGCCTGTCAAGCTAGCTCAGTTTTCCTAATTCCAGTCATGTAAAACCTCATTTCAGACACTAGTTGATGACACACTGATGGATACTGTACCTCTCTCTCAGAGTTACACGCCAACATTTTTAATTGTTATCTACAGCTTTTACATCCAACTGTGCCTTTTTCCCCAGTTTCATCTGTGATGAGTCAATATTAGACTATTTTTATATGGCAATGGCTATCCAATTCCAAACTAAACTGCACTACCCCAGAATTAAGTAACACCAGAAATAATTAACTTGTGCTAGTTTAGTTCTCCCTTGAACTGTACTGCAATTTTCTTAACTGCAGTTCATCTATTATCTTGGTACTCTCTCCATATCACTTACCTCCAGTTTGAGTCAATTGATTGTTTGTTTTTGTTTGACTTGCCCATCCTCCAGAATCTGGTTCTGCCTGCTCCGTTCGCCCTCGCTATGCTAAGGTTCACTCTGCTACCCACCCTGCCTCCTAATCCCTCCCACCCCAAGGATAAATACATTTATTTCTCCTACACTCCATCCACACCTGACATTAACCAATCTACACTCACCAATCCCTCCCCACCCTACCGGCTACATCCCTTTTATTAACCAATCACACTAACACACACTCCTGACAATGACTCTGTAGTCACTAAGCTGGCTACTCCTCATCTCCACCACCCTCCTGCTAAATGCAACATCCATTCAACGCACACATCCCCATACCAAACCACTGTCTACAACCTCTGAATATTACACTTTCAGCCCCAACTACTCATCTATGCACCCTAGTCTAACCTCTATTTCAGCCATCCATTACACCAAACTAAACGTTTGTCATGTCATACTAAGAAAGACCCCTTATATTCCCAAATTAGCAAACTACATTTAAAAAGATTATTGTACAATTACCATCCTCTCAAAAAACAAATCCTTTCTCAATGCGGGGATGTCCACCCCAACCCAGGACCCTCCACTGATTCCACAGCCCATCATACTTCCAGTAAAACCCTACAAGTGATAACTCTAAACTTACAAAGCATCAGAAACAAAACCACAAGCTTCCATACTTGGATTTTCCAAACCCAACCTGATATAGTTGCGACTACTGAAACCTGGCTCAAACCTTGCATAAAAGACACAGAATTTGTCCCACCAGGCTACAACTGTCTTCGATCTGACAGGCCATGTAAAAAAGGAGGTGGCATTGCCATACTCTATTCCAACCATCTCAACAGTGTCCTCTACTCTAGCCCCATACCTCAGTTTGAATCTTCAGAAATTCTCATTGGGTATTTCCAATTAAATAACACTAAAAAAAATCTGTATATTCAATCTCTACATTCCCCCCGGAAATAACATTCCTATACTAGAAAAAATCCTTGCCTGGACATCTAAAACTATTCAAAATGAAACAATCATCCTAGGTGACGTTAACATTGATTGGTTAGAACTTAACAAAAAACAGTCCACCTCCAACATAAACCTGTTCTCCTACACCCAAGTAGTAACAGACATTCCCAGACCAAATAAAACAAAAAACAATGGCTCTGCACTATATTGGATTCTAGTGGTGACCTGAGTAAAATTTCATCCACAGGCACATTACCTCAAACCATAAGTGATCACCTACCTGTTTATATCCTTCGGAAATAATCCCCCACCCACAATACCCACCAGAATAAACTAACCAAGAATCTATCTAAATTCAGCCTCAAAACTTTAAACAAGGCCCTTCTACAAATAGACTGGAGTACCCTAAAAGTGCTACCCTTAGACAAGGCAGTTGAACTCTTCAATACTACATTTTTAAATATTCTAAATAACTTAACTCCTCTGCGAGTAAAACAAATCAAAACCAACCATGCTAACTAGCTAACTAGAGACACAAATCAACTTATGACAAACAGAGATAGAGCATGGAAACTCTGTCATAAAAAACAAAAATCCTGCTCACCTCCTAGAATTTAAACAACTTCAAAATCAAGCCAAACACTTCATAATCAGAGATAAGAAAAACTTCTACCTCACATCCCAAAACCAAAACAGAAACAACAGTAAGAAAGTTTGGAGTACCATCTCTACATTTCTAGTTTACTGCATTCAGGTAGCAAAAACAATCCATGCCCACATTCAGACAAATCCCCCAATGAAATAGCAAACCTCTTCAACACACACTTCATAGACACCATCTCCCAACTCTCTACTACCTTCCCACAAACAAATTCTAAAGCTAGCAAATACACACTCATGCAACCTTCACACAACTACCCCAGTGCTTGCTTTTCCTTCTCCTCTATCCCCATAGCTACCATTCGCAAATTACTATTCAAACTAAAACCCTGTACAACTGCTCCAGATAATCTACCCCAAGATTACTTACAACTGTCAGCCAAATCTATAGCCTACCCCATTAACATATTAATCAATAGATCCCTCCAAGAGTCTCATGTACCTATAATCTGGAAAAAAGGCTACATACTTCCATTTCACAAAGGTGGCCCTAACATAGATTTCACCAGTTTCCAGCCAATTGCAATACTCTCCCACTATCCAAAATCATGGAGAAATGCATCCACTCTCAGCTCCTAAATTTCCTAACAGAAAATAAGATATTATTCCCATCCCAACATGGATTCAGCCCATATCATAGTACCACCACTCCATCCTATCATTCATGGACACTGTGGCTTAAGCAAGGGACACTGGAAAAATTGTCTCCTCTCTCTTTCTGAACCTCACCAAAGTCTTCAACACCATATCCCATCCTTACTCTTGGCAAAGCTATCCAATCTGGGAATGTCACCCCCCCCCACTCTTAACTGGTTCTCTAATTATCTAACCAACAGACAGAAAGCCACTAAATGTCTCCACTCTATCTTACATTCTTCAGTATACACAAAGGAGTTCCCTAAGGAACCGTATTGGGACCTCTCCTTTTTAGTATATTCATTAATGACTTCCACTCCACCCTTCCCCTACATCCTGTAATAGAGTACACAGATGACTCGACCATTATCTGCATTGCTGACTCTGCTGACAACCTCCTAGCTAGGACCCAGCATGCTTTCACAATCACTGAGGAACTGATGAATAACAACCATCTAGCCCTTAACACCAGCAAAACTAACCTGCTTCTATTCACCCCCCCAAAACAACCCCCCTAAATAGAGCGTATTTTAATATCTATTCACAAAACAAAACCTGCCTTAGAGCAGTATCACAAACTAAACTTCTAGGAGTTATAATATACAAACAATTAACCTTCAATCTACACATCCAAAACTGCATCAAAAAAACATCAGAAACTAGGCACCCTCTATAAGCATAAATTGTACCTCACACCCACCACTAGACAAACCCTTGGACTATCCTATTTGCTTCCTTCACTTTTATACAGTGCCCATTTGTTCACTAACATTCAAAGCTCCTTAAAATCCAAGATCGAGTCCTGTTATAACAAGGTTGCCAGGTTTACTACCAATGAAACTTACTCCTCCCATCACTGCATCTCCCTACGCAAACTAAAATGACTCAAACTTCCCCATCACTTAACCTACTTGCAGTTAACCGCAGCTCACAATATCATTACCAAACCTTCCAATTGTCCATCCCTCACCTTCCTGTTTACTCCCCATAAACCCTCCAGACAACTCAGATCTGAAAATCAATTCCTTCTAAAAGTGCAAATACCCAATCTAGCAATTGGTCAATCTCTCTACTCATGTACCATTGCTTAAACTTGGAGTTCCCTACCCAGCTCTATCAGAACTATTTCCAATCACATAACCTTCAAAAAGTCTCTAAAACAGCATCTCTTAGCCCTATGGCAATGTACATGTGGCTACGACTACAGAGCATCTTCCCCCACCTGATCTCACTAACTTTTTTTCTCCCCTCTGCTTAACAGTTATGCAACTGTCTCTTGCTGTCTTCATTCTACACTATCCAAAGCAGATGATATATTATACTTTATATATTTTGTATATAATGTATACTCCCTTTGTTATTCTAGCTAGAAAGTTATGATAAGATTGTATGCCTGTTTTTTTTAAGTTATCTCTCTATGTATGTAAAAAATGTGATTGTATTTAAATTTATTTTGTATGTGGAGCTTTTCTCCCTGGGCCTCCACTGAAACTGGGCACTTTTTGACCCAGTGGATCATCCCAGTAAACAAATGCAAATAGATAAATAAATAATGAATAAATGTCTGCCATGTGTCTATTGTTAAGCGCCCCGCTGTGCCATCCAAACACAAAAAAAAAAATAATAATTACTTAAACATGTTTCACTTTATTATTTAAGTGTCATCTGTGGACACTGTAACACACCCCCTACACTGATTCTGTACCATGTTACATGGCTCTCTCTCAGTAGCGCTCCTTAATTAATATGCAAGGCGTGCTACTGAGGGGGAGCTGCAGACATACACTATTCCTACAAGGAGTTTATTAAATCTGGGGTATGTTTATTTTGATGGGAGAAAGAGACAACAGAGCATGTGTTCTTTTTGTTTTGAAATGTATGAGTGGTTAAACTCTAGAAAAAAGTTTTGTGAAGAAAATCTTTTTGAAAATGTTACTGTATTCATGTCATAAACAATATAGATACTAATATGATTATGTATGGACATTATAAAAACAAGAAATAATATGTGAGAAGGATAGATAAGAATTTATTTCATGTAATGCTGGTTATTTGGAATGAAAGATTGAATAATGTTTTTGTTTAATGGTGAATGGATATTTGGCTGATATATTGCAAATAATTAGATTATTCACAACTTCACCTCAGGCTTTGTCCCTACCAAATGGCACACTAGTACAGTAAGCCCTCTCCACAAAGGAGGAGAAACTATAGACACTAGGAACTATTGCCCCATTAGCCTGATGAATCTGATATGCAAAGCTATGGAATTCATCATCATGGACCTAATAAACAAGGATATAGAGAATTTCCAAATTCTGGATCCCACACAGTTTGGTTTTGTGAAGGGTAGATCATACCTGCTCAACTCGGTCGACTTCTTTGAGTCAGTCACCAGAGCTGTGGATGAAGGCAAGGTGGTTCATACAGCCTATCTTGATCTGGCCAAGGCCTTTGATACCATTCCCCACTCAAGAATCATAGAAAAACTCATTAAGCTAGGCATCAACCCCTATATCACTAGGTGGGTTGCAAACTGGCTCACAGATAGAACCCACAGTGTGAAAGTAGCTGACTCCAAGTCAGACTGCTGACCAGTCATGAGTGGAGTCCCACAGGGTTTGGTCCTGAGTCCTCTCCTGTTTGGTATCTACTTCTCTGAAGTCCAGGCCAGTACGAAGGGACTCTGACTGACAAAGTTCGCATACAATTGGAAGTTGGGAGATATCATTAACCCCCCAAGTGATGTTGATATCCTACAGAAAGGCCTCACTGAGACCAACAACTGGTGTCAGAACCATGCCCTTAAGCTCAATGCCAAAAAATGTGTCGTCATCCCCTTTGGGAAAAACCCAGTTCCCATAAATTACCACATCTATGGTAGTCCAGTGAACACAGAAGGTGTTATAAGACATCTGGGAACACAAGTTGACAGCAACCTCTCTTTTGACCACCACATTGCCACTGTGGTCAGAAAGTCCGTCTCTGTGGCACATCTCATAACTAAGGGTTTTGCATCCAGAAAGAGGTCATTGTGTCCCTCTACTCTTCCCTCATTAGGAAAATGCCCCATTTGGCATGTACGTCACTAGACACCTGCAACAACTGGAGAGGCTGCAAAAGTACCTCACAAAGAGGATCCTAGGCCTTAAACACTTGTCCTATATGGACAGACTAAAAAAACTCCAACTATTCTCTGTCTCACATCGCCTACTTAGAGGCAATCTCTGCTTGACTTACAAACCATGTCTGACTCAGCTCTTTTAGAAATGCTACATCTAAAGAAATCCCAATCCCACTGTACCACATGCTCCAAAGACCTCAACTTCATTGCCACAATCAAGAGAACATACCGGAGGGACAGGTTCATAACCCAGAGACTGCCCATGCTATGGAATAGACTTCCCATACATGTCAAGCAGAGCACCTCACTGGCCCTCTTCAAGAGAAATCTTGATGAGTGGATGGGAAATAGAAAATTAACCCCGGGGATCACTCGAGTGACTCTACTCAACAGAGGCACTGAGAACTAAGGTAGGGTGCCATGATGCCAGGATAATCCTATGGGCTAGGCTTGTAAAGGCTCCAGGGCCATTAGCCTACTACACACCTGTGAACCTATGAAGAAGGTGGAGGGGGTCAGTTATGGAAGAATAATAATGATAATACAATGCAGGAGTGTTTAGATATAGACCTGTAAACATGTATATTTTGTAAATAATGTTTTGCTTACATTTTGCTAATGGAAGGGCCCCTATTCTTTTTGATAGATGCCATGGGATCTTTCACATTCACCTCAGCTACCACCAACTCAAGCAGACGGAGCCTCTGTTTAACATCACATTTGAAGAACAGCACACTCAGCACTGCAGGACACCCCTTACACTGCACTGTCAGCAATCAATCAACCTGGTGTGGAATATAACTCACAGCTCACTGTACCAAAGGTGAGTGTGCTACCTGTTGTACACCCGACACTGATAATACTTCAGTTGGAAATGAACCCTTGACAAGTACCCACTCAAAATGATCTGGGCACCCAGTACTTCACCCAATTAATCTACTGTAGTAAACCTAAAGAAAATATCAAAAGCATTAAGTATGTTAATGTTACAAACTAAAAAAAAAATCACCACAAGCAGTCCTATGCTGAGAATGTTGCCCTATAACAATAAGTAAACAAAAAAAAAATTACCCCTCCAATGCACCCTACCAGCAGTTCAGACAACCCATCTACGTGGTCTATTCAGCATCAGAATTTTAACCTTTATCAACATCTTCAGAGAAAACTTAAGCCCATATTGACACTACTCTTTGTTAATCAAATACACTTCCTGACAGAGCCATGTATAAAACCATTTTAATAATCACCTCCTCCATCTCAAACATAATTCTCATCTATCTTGTTTAAACTTCATTTAGTTATGTCATTATGTCATTTTTTTTGCAGTTAAGAATGTTGATAGTAGAGTTGGTCAAATTATGTTATGGTTGAATTGCTAAAGATAAGCTATAACATAGTTTTTTTTGTATTTTTGTCTTCTTTGCAGTTATGTAACCATGGAGTTAGCACAGATAAATTTTAAGGGTGTGGTTTATTTTACTTGCAAGTAAGTATTGTGATGATTGCAGATATAAGTGTGTTTGTTACATTTGCTTAGCATTAGGCCAGTAGTTTTTGTTTTGTTTATTCATTTGTTTTGTTTTTAAGATTTATTTGAGTTCAGTTTGTGTTTCTTTTAGTTGTATGATTAGGAAAGTGATGATCAGAAATGTAAATGTATTGTTTCCATTTGTGATCCTTAGGTTTTAATGTTCTTTTTTGATTGTATTTGATTGCAAATGAGGTTGCACTATATTTTGTGTTATGTTCAGTTTCATCAGCTATCAATGGTACTATACTTTCCAAACACATATCTAATATAAATCATAATAAATGAGCACACTGTAATAGTATGACAGTTGTATACCCCAATGAACATTTACATCATAATATAACATAAATGCCAATGGTCATATTAAAGTAGTGCATCATGAAATATTCATCTTCTCAATATGCACATCATCTAAGAATTACCACTTACAAACAATAATGCCTATTAATCATACTATACCCTATTAGAGGTACACTGGAATATTAGTAACAAAAATGGACATTTACGAAATAGCATGCAAATGTGGCATACATTAACAATTTCTTAATTCACCCTATTAAAATATTTCATAGTATAATAGAATAATTTATAGAACCATATAAATCATAAAAAACTGGTGCTCTGTAACAGTAGCAACCCAACTGAACATTGGCTTAATAAGATAAACAAGTTTAAGGCAAATACTACAAAATTTTCACATGATATTTACAAGTGATAACATCAACATTCTAGTGAAATTTTACATGTACAATATCGTGGCAATATTGTAACAAGACCATCTTTGTAAAATCCTATGAGTCTATAGTGTACTTCCCCAGCAATCTTTAAAACCAGTCTGGATGGCTGGACGGATGATCACAAAATTTCACCGAAGATAAGTGGAGAAACTTTACTTAATGGGGGATAATGCTAGCCTCCCACAATATTGGGTGATGTGGCAGAGCTTCTTGAGGGTCTGTGTTGGCTGCAAGCTTAGCAAACAACTATGAACCTACGAATCTATTCACACAGTCACAAAATGATAGAAAAGTACTTATTAAAAGCTTATCATCAGCTGTAACATATACAATATTTGAACAATAACATATAAAAAAATAATGATAGCTAGCTACTTATTGAAAGATCTTAATTTTAGAAATGTTATTAATATCCATAGTGTGGCTTTCAAATATGCTACACTTCCAATGACTTTTTACCATGTATATGCACATTCATGTTTCCCCTTACATTTGTTGAAGTGTGAGAACTCAGACAAGAAAAAAATCGAACAAAGTCTATTGCTGTCTAAGCTTTTTATTGTAATGTCATCTTAAGTCTTTGTGAAGCATTTCAAATAAAGACTCAACAGTCATCTATATAGTGACTTTAAACCTAGTGTACTCCAAACATTAAGCATTACTATCTTAAATCAAGCCTGTAAAAATGCATGCAGTAAAAATCACAAACACAGTAGCACATTATGAGCATTTTAGAATTTAGTACTCTGACATTGGTTAAAGCCTTGACTTCTAACATCTTCAAATATTCACGTGTAAGATAACATTTCAATTTACTAGCAATTAAAAGCCCTTTAGAAAATAAAATATACCACACAGTTAACTTTGATCTTACTACTGTAATGTCTGCACACTATGATTATTCCAGTTTAGCAACACAGTCAGGCATAATCGAGAGTCCCACTCAATATACAAGTTAAATAAATTATCTAGTGAATTGACTCCTGGTCATGGTTTTGCATGGACATTACCCTTCATCACATACAGTTCAACAGCACAAGCTAACATATCCAAAAGTTGCATATAACACACAAGTTCAAATAAGCTTCACCTCCCAGTGTCATCATTAGAAGGATATTTGTATTAGCAGTCACTCATGAACCATCTTCATAGCCAGAACACCCTCGATAAAAGTCTCCTGAAGTGTCATTTGAAGGCTTTCATTTGACTTCATAGTGCATACCACCCAGAGATAACCACAATTACCTCACCTTTTTCTTGTTCAGATTCTGGTATTCAGTGATTTCCTAGTTCAACTGTTTCACAACCGTCATTACCTTTCCTAGAATTTGAGGTTACTGATGTCTCATTCCCATAGTCAATAATAGGTGGCAGCCCCTGCAGACAGTCTATTGTGGAATAATCCAATGGAACAGTTGCTTTCCAAATGGAAAAAAAATGCTTCCAGCTCTGCTGAAAAAAGGCACCTTGAACCATGACTTATGCCATCGATGGGGCTTAATGATTCAGAGAAAACATCTTCTTGCTGCACTGTAGTCTCTGAGTCATCATGATCCACTAGCTCTGACATCCTTTCCACCATTACCTTTGTTCTAGATATGTAACTCAAATTACTCTAGGTACCATACACCCTGCCTACCATGGATATGGCCTTCTCAATACCCAATGACTTATTCATAGGTTCATAGGTAAATACTAGGCTAGCTGCCCTTGTGCACCATTTTAAATGTAGTCAATTTCCTTTTTATGCTCGAAATATCTTATCCCATTTGGTTATAGATTGGCATTATCCATCACAAGGTTGATAATTATATATTACCCCTAAAGAGAATAACTGGGATCAGACTGTAGATAACTGGAGGGGACCCATCCATGGGATAAAGCATTTAGGAGCTGCCTGTGTCCATTAGTAGTACAGGGGGCAGTCTTGGGGTAAATTTTCTGTTTCCCATACCTAGATCTAAGTTGTACTTGAAAATGGACATGGATTAATGTTGCTTTATGTGGATGGGTGTCTGTTCCATGCCAGCGGTATCCCACCAAACCATTCTGTGATGGTGCAGAACAGGTTTCGATCCCTAGACTGAGTATATTTAATGCCATTTGACTTGCTGATGTGCAGTACATCCATCACTAATGTGTCAGAGGATACTTTGTATGCCAAACACAGGTAACCTCTTAGGAGTCTGTAGGATACTGAGTATAGTGACAGGGCTATGAGTTGGTTCATGTAGGACATGTTGTTTAGGCCTTGCATCCTTTTAGTAAGGTATCTCTGTGGACATTCAAGTTGTTGCATATATCTGGACAGATACATGCCAAAAGGGGTATTATATTCAGTGACTATACTAATGTGGTCTGAATGAAGGGGGACAATGACATCCCTAGATCTGCACACAATCCCTTTGTTTATAAGCTGTGTAATACAGAAGAACTTTCTTACAACCATAGACACATGTTGATCAAAAGTTAGGTCATTATCCATGTAAGTTCCCTAATCATGAACAACTGGGTCAACTCTTAGGGGAGTAATGTCAATGTCGTAAAGCCCTGGAGTAGATGACCTCACACAGGATACAATAATGCTTTTTTGGCAGTTAATTTCAGATCATGATTTTGACACCAGCTACTTATTTGAGACAAACCTTCCTGCAGGATGACTAAGTCATTTAGAGAGTCAGTGACTGCTCCTAGCTTACAGTCATCTACAAACTAGTCAGCCAGAGCTGTTTGCTATTGGATTTTACTTCAGAAAAGTTGATGCCAAACAGGAGCGGTCCCAGCACATGTAGCCTGTCTCCTTGTGGATGTAACTTCCCCTGTTTTGATTATATGTGTCCTATCTGTATGGCAGTTGACAATCCAGCAGGTGACATAGGGGGTTATTCTCAGTTTATTTAACTTTTTTATTATGCCTGAGTGGGGAATTGTGTCAAACGTTTTGCACAGGTTGAGGTATGTGGTACCTTTTTGCCTTCATCTATTGCTTTGGTGACGTTTTCAAAAATAATCACCAGGTCAAGTAAATCTGCTCTCGATGAATCCAAACTGAGACAGTTCCCGTGTTTGGAGGTTCCCTATGTCCTAAATGAGTAATTCCATGATATGTCTTTCCATGGCTTTGCATATGAGGCTGGTCAGACTTATGGGTCTGTATTTACCTGGGTCTGTGGAAGGTCCTCCCTTATGCAGGGGAGTTATTGTAGCTGATCTCTATTCACTTGGTATAAGACCTATGTAGAAGAGGCTGAGATTGAGCAGTGTTGTTAGGAGTGTGGCTAAATCAGGCTTCATGCTATTTAAGATGTATGCAGGGATATTGTCAGGACCCACTGATGCAGTATTTTTAGCTCTTGATAGCACATTTAGGACTTGGTCTTGTGTGATAGCTGGATGTGAGCCAGTTTCAGGTACATCTTGAGGCAGACAGAGGGGAGAGAGAGGGGTAAAATTAGAGTGAGATTTATTGGCCAGTAAGTTCACTATACCTTCAGCATCACTAAAGGTAACATCATTCACAATTAGCTCAGTGCATTGCTATGTTGTGCTTTTGAGATTATGAACGTAACTAAAAAATGTTAGAAAATTCAGAAATACAGTTCACTGCCCCATTTTAGTTTTCATAAATTCCAGACACTCAAACCATTCTTCACCATCTATTATGCCAGTAAACTATAGATTATGCCTTCTTGCTGTGTCTTCCTGTGTGACTAGCTTTTTCTCAATGTATGTGCTTTGACTGTTTAGGTCCATGTACTTCTTTCTTAAGTGTCACTTCCTGCTACAATGGAAAGACTGAGTCATACTGATATTAAAAAAAAACCTCACTGGAATTATGTCCGTATGATTAAAGTTGCCCCATACTGATCCAGCTAACTTAAAACAACTTTCATTTGTAACCCTACATTTTCCAGAATACCATTTAGATATGTTTTGATGGTGGCTCCATAGCTCATAATCCTTCAAATTCACCACAGAGAACTCTTCCTCCTTTTTTCTTAGATAAAAAAAAAAGAATCTTATACAAGACTTATAACCCTACCACTTACACCCAACTAACATAAAAAAATACATTTTAAACTCCAAAACATAATTCAGTTGAGTTTTATCTAACCGAGTGGTTGACGGAAGCAAGCCAATCTCCCAAAGAACTGTATCTATATTATTATCTATTTTATGATAAAACTTGCAAAAAATGTATATATCAAATATACAACCCTATTCTAATGCTACAGACTGAGGAAGCTCTCTGGTCTAAGAAAGTTGGCTGAATGTTGCAGCTCACCTTAAGCTGCCCTATAGTATACTTATGTCATCATGTTTTTACTTTTTCCCTCCATTACACATATTCTTGAACTCCATTTTTGATGCAAAATATAGCACTGCACCAGGCCATGGGTTCTAGGCATTTTTACCCTCTATGTAAAACAGTATTTCCATGCATCTAGGTTGTACCATCCCTTTTTGTAGCTGTCATCTATTTTCCCATGTTCCCTCTCTCTTTTGTTCTCTTTGTCTGATCTCCCCACTTATTTTATTCAAATCGTACAGAGCTGTTCTCCTCATTCTTCCAATATGCACACCTGTCTCCCTAAGCCTCTGCTTATACTATGGCTCCTCCATTCCATCCACCATTGTTAATATCGCTGCAAAATCTCTTTTCTATCAAACTAATTTTCTCTTCTCTGTATTGCCACCAGAAGTGATCAAATAATCGCAAACATAGCATTGTTGGTGTACTATATGATAAAAGCATATCTTCATCATCTGAGTAGTCCATCACTTGAGCTGTGTACTCTTTGTCATGCAGCACTGACCTTTCATTCACCTATCCAAACAAGAACAGGGAGTTAATGATGTCTAGTCATGTGAGCGCCCTCTGGAGGAAGACCAGAAGCATGCTCCTTATGCACAGAACTCAGGACTGTGAACTAGTCAACGAATGTTTATATTGTAAAAGAGCTGCATGGGTGTACAGAAATGTATATACACTTGGCCTGAAGCTCAGCAAAGCTGGTATTGTAGTGTGTTTGCAAGCCATGGTGGAAGGGCAATAAGATCACTGAAAAATCGTCATATCATTGTAGAGTGAGTTCCATGACAGTCTCTGGCACGAGGTAATGAGGAAGAAAGAATGAATGGGTATATATCACAGAATGTTATTCAATTACCTGACAGAAGGAGGACAATAAAAGAATTAAAAACAATTTTAGTTGCTGAATTTCTGTTTGCAATACACACATTTCAAAGTGGATATGGTCAGCTACAGTGCCAAACAGACAAGTATCCTCCAAAAGCAGTTCCACTCCCCGTGATGCTAGTAACTAATATTTTTAAATGACAAATGGCTGCATAGTAAGTCCTCCCAAATGGAAATAAATATAAGAAACAACTACTATGACTCTGCATGACATTGTTAAAGAGAATAGTGAAAGAGTGAGTTTTACTGATACTTATTTAATATTTGCTAAAAGCAACATGGAAATGTGGTGTCAGGGCCAGCACTTTTTATTTATTTATTTATTTATTTATTTATTTATTTATTTAATTATATCAAAGAAGCAGTACTCCAAAATAAATAAATAAATAGAGAAAGAACACATCTACAATCATAGCATCCTAGGCCATCCTAGTTCGCCTATGGAGTTACTTTGGGGTACAGGGGGTGCACTAAACCTACTTTGGAAGACCTTTAAATGGTGTTTTTTCTACTGAATGGATAACCTGCGGTTAGTAAGCCTTTATGGGGGCACTGTGCTGAAATGTAAAAAGAAGAAGGCAACATACAAATGATAATCTTCAGATATGCAATTTTATTCTACTGTGCTATGTTTTATTACATTAGTGTTGTAGTACAACTTACAGCAGTAGACAGATCACACAAATATGCTGAACACTTATGAAGTTCTGATCATGGACTTAGCATGTTTAAATATACAAAAAAGCACTGCATTATAAAGCAGACATATATTGCATGTTTGTTTAATGTTTAAAGAGTAAGAAGCATTTTTGTATAAGTAGGACACAAATACCATACCAAAATGTCAACTAAAGCAGAGAATATTCCAGAAATAATAATTGTGTCTAAGATTTCTTTCATTTTTCTCTGTGAAAATGGCTTACTTTATATTTGTGTTTTTAAGAAGGAAAGGCCGCAAGATTTCCATTCTAATAAATTAATTTCTTCATAAAATATTGGCCTACACCATATTAATCGAACAGTGCTTTTGCTTCCACTTAAGCTGGAAATGTTGAGTCCATTAACATGGTAGCATTTCCTACATGAAGCACAACAATGCTGTATATAATATTTTAAGTCACCATTCAGGAGATGTATGATTCAGAGGCTACATTTCTTAAATGCCGTCTTATCATATTAACAGTAATACCTTAAAACAAGGTTTCAGTCCCATCAGTGCAACTGTCAAAACAATACATACAATACACTGTATGCTTTCTCTCCGTGGTTCACAAACATTTAAAGGAATATAACATTTTTACTTGAATCTACAACTCAATAACCTAATGTCTTGGCATGTAATTTGTTCTTAAGTGCCATGTGTAATTTTGCTGGATGATTACTTGAGAGAGAAAAAAAAAACATCCACAAAAACAGAGTTGCTAAGAAAAACAGCAGCCTAGAAATGTGTCTCCAACCCTCCCAGAACATAAGCAAGATTTTTTTTCCTTAAAAGAGAACATGCTTCTATTGTTGACTGCTGTGGTAATCATAACATATTTGGCACAGATGTGATGTTAAATAGACCATCCTGTGGTTTGGAAAAACATACTTAAATCATTATTCAGCAAAATGCTTTTCATACTCTTTTCAGCTTTTGAAAAGTTTTCTTTTTTAAAAACAATGCTATGCCTGGAACGTGTATTTAAGGATTTGGTTTTATCTTTTTGAATATTTAGTGAACCTAACTATTACACTTTTCCTTTTCATCAAAAGTGGTTGCCTGAAATACCAAACAGTAACCCATTCAGACAAATTCCCTTTTCAGGTTCCAAAAATGAACCTTCAGTCACATACCTTGAAGTGGTTCTTAAACAGAGTATCATTTCATTTTATTTCATTTCTCATTTCCATACTTTGTGTGGACAACCAAGCTGTTTTTGAAAATGAAAAACAGACTTGGCAAAAGCAGCAACACCCACATGTGTTCTTACATGACTTATTTTTAAGTTGATGTTGTTATTAGTACAGCTATATGATGACTGTGCTTATTTATTTTATTAAGTGATTCATTAATAGTAATGAAACTGCACATTGTATTTGGACACATTTTCCATGGAACTGTTGTTATCCTTGTTAATTTAGAAGAAAATCTTACTTGGTTACATTTCTGATATACCAAAAAAAATGCTGATTCTTTAAACTCCAATTAAAAAATAAGGCTACCAGCAGAGCAGTAGATAAAATAAAATAACTTGAATGCTAACTTCCTGAGAAGACCTTACATATCTTAAACACCACACACACACACACACACACACACACACACACACACACACACACACACACACACACACACACACACACACGCACACACACACACACACACACACACACACACTGCTTATGCAGCAGACAGGATAGTTTTTTCTGAATTAGTCTGATGCAAAGCTGATACAAATAAAATACAGATTGAATATCAATAACAGCCTTATCAATTACAGATCAAAGGTGGGAAGGGTGAAATAAATAAAATATGTGTAACAGTAGGCGCAACGCTTACAAGATACAAAATGTACACTATAGCTTGGTGTGCAAGCAATGTATACATTTCAGGCAAACTCATGAGTCAGCCATGTGATTTAACTATAGAGGTGGCATGGTTTATACAGCCAAGCAGCAGCTACAGAAGAGGAAGATCCCTTGGAGATTTCCTTTCGAAAGTTTAGAGTAAAACAGCTACTGGGGCCAAATGAAGTGAGAACAAGCTTACTAGGTGCTTTCACAGCAGTGCAAAATGTAGAAAAATGTGACAATTAACAATTCATTTCAAGATTGCTGTCATCATTATCATTGTCAAAACCATCATCATCATCTTCAACCTCCTTTTTCTCATTTTTTCTACATGGGATTAGGGTGTAGTGTCACCTTTCACTACCTCCTTCAGTTCAGTGACAGTCTCCTAACTTCTTCAATATTCATACTTGAATGTCACAGGTCTTTCTTCATGCAATCTATCCATCTCTGTCTAGATGTCCTTGTTTCCGCTTGCCTTCTTTCTGTCTCTCCAAAATCTCCTTCAGCAAATCCTCTTCTGCTTTCCTGCACATGTGCCCCAGGCATTTTAGACTGCTCTGTTTAACCTTGTCTGTAATTAGAGTTTCTTTGACTTCTGCTATGGTGTAATCATTTCTTCATTTGTCCCTGAGTGTGCATCCTACACACATCTCAAGCCATTCATCTCCATCATCTATAGTTTCTTCAGCTCCTCTGTTTTTGCAGCACGGGTTTCTGTGCCATATAGAAGAACTCATTGTACAGTTGTTTTGAACACTTTACTTTTCAGCTGCTTTTACATTCTTCTCTCACACACTACCTCTAACATTCTGTGCTGTTCGACTACAGCACCTCTGATACTAGCTTTGAGCTCCTAACTCAGGATTCCCTACTGCTCAACCACCCATCTCAGACTCTTAAAGTTGTTACCCTCTTCAACTATCTTTCCTTCTATTACAGTTTTCAGCTTCTTCTGATTCCCTCCATTTGTTGCCATAACTACTGTCTTGTCTATACTCAATTTCGTTTTTACATTCCATTCCACTATCTTTTGCTGGAGTTCTTGTTCGGAGTCTTCATGTAATGCTTCATTATCTGCATACAGCAGCATCATTGATCTGTCCCCTCCAACTTGTTTGCCAGTGTAGCCCATCACCAGTAGGAACAACAGTGGGTTCAGAGCTCAACACTGATGCCAGAGGCATAACACTAGGGTGGGACAAAGCCTCCCCAGATGCAAAGTAATCACTGGTGTGATCTGCAGATCGAAATCAGTCTTTAGTCCATTACCAGCATTCAGAAATGAGTATCAGAACTGAAGTGCTGTGCATTCCGTGTCTTCACTCTATTGCAAGCATATTGAATTATTTTGGTCAGAAATAATGAACTAAAGTACTGTAGTGGTCTATTTGTGGCATTAACAGTAGAAGCTGCTTGCTACATTTTTTTTACGTTGAAGGGAAGTGCCAGATTGGGGATGGCATCAGGCACAACAATAGCTAGCTAGACATCTGCCTGATGTACACCCACTCCCACTGGGAACCCACTGTGAGTCTAAACACTGTTCATACCTGTGTTATTTCATTCTTAATTCTACTTATGTTTCTGGTCTTCAAATCTGTTCAGGACTGCCCAAATTAGCTTTGATGGGGTATGCTTTATCCAAATCAAGGAGTACCCAGTTGGACTCTTTCTATATCTCCGTCTTCTTTGCTATATGTCCCATTGCAAAGCAGTGGATCAGTTGTGCAGCATCCTGATCCTGATCTGAATACAAATTGCCTGCCTCCCATCTTACTAGCTACTACTTTGAGTACCTCCTCAGTATTTTCATAAAGGAAATAAGGGACTCTAGAAGATGACTGGATGACTTAGCTTATTTCAGGAGCCTCAGCTGAGGGAGCTCTTGTTGTCCCAACAGGAGTAGAGATGGTATGAACATTATGTGTTTAGTCATGATAGCGTAACTATGATAGAGAGAAGAATCCAGGCATAAAGCAGGATGCAGCAGATAAATGTGTGAGAGGGACAAAGAGCTCATTTGCTTGTGCTGCTTATCTTACACTCACTGTGTTTTTCTTTTCATTCTTTTTTCTTCTCCTCTCTGTTAAGTGTTCCTAAACGATGTTAGATGCCTGCCAGAGACTTGACAACTGGCCAGGTATGACTGTTTGATCACAGTCACCCACGCAGGATAGGTAGAAAAGGTATGATGCTGCAGCTGTGAAGATTGCCAGCTTTGATGTACAGTATGCATTTTTTTCTTCAGTAAAATCAGTGAGCTCCACAAGAAGCATAATTGGTTAACTGTCATGAAGGTGTTAGCAAATTTTGAAGATGGTAAATTTAACCTACATTTATGTATAGAACAAAAGAATCACACACCTGGATGCATATTCAAACTCCAAATAAAAAGACAAAATACTAACAACACAGAATTATTGCATTTTATTAGTGTAAGTACTGTTTTAAAACAGAAATCAGCCAGGGTTTGATGACCAATAACAATTTTTAATACAATTTTATTGTGTTTTTTTAGAATTTTCACTTGCATTTTTAAATATATGTTTCTAGTTTTGTAAAGCAAGTGTAGTATATGTGATGGCCTCTCTACCCAGGCCAGAAAGCAAGGACCATCAATCCTCACCACTGACACTTGTGAGAGATGGTCACTAAAAGCAGGAATGGATTTACACAGTATTTTCAAATATAGCTCTCAGCATCAAGCACAATTTCCCCCAAGAGCACACAGGGAACATGCTCCAGACCTGGGACTGGACTCTGTCTCTCCAGAACCCAAACAAGGCTCACTTTGGAGCACTGTGTCCCAGTTCCAAGTAGCTGACACCCACACCTGGGTATTTGATTTTCACAGACACACACACACACAAAAACACACACACACACATACACACACACACACACACACACACACACACACACACACACACACACACACTCACATACACACACACACACACACACACACACACACACACACACACACACACACACACACACACACACACACACACACACACACACACACACACTCCTGTGAAAGGCTGGTACATATTTACTAGCTGTACCCCTTCTACCTAGGCTATAATGTATCCACGCTGTCACCAGTAAACTATTTTAAG